>NC_090687.1:4500000-4787500 GCF_013368605.1 Nyctibius grandis
ACTCAGAATAGTTGGCAGGACGAGAGAGCAAAAATTAGGGACAAGTGGAAAATTTCAAGCTGAAGAAGTATGAAAAATGTTTGTGGCTTGGTAGATGCAGTAATGGCTAACAGGAGCATTTTAGGGTTAGCGCTGAAAAAAAGATACATAAGAAGCCCGGAAAGAGAGAGACATTGCCCTGATTGGGGCAAGAGATAAGCACGGTGTAGCCTGTGTTTTAACAGTTAGGTCAAAGAATAAATTTTGGTGATGATAGAAAAAAGTCATTATTTAAATTTTTTTTTGAGATCACTTAAAGTAGTATAATTTATACAATTTGTCTGGAAAACAAGGAAATATGTTCCTGTACATGTTAATTTGTATGGTGAAGGTTTATATGTATTTATAAAGGAAGAGTACTGAGAAAATTCTTTGAAAGACAGTGTATGTCTTACTGCGTGAAATAAATTTCTTTTTACTATTGGCTGTTCTATAGGCTAATTGTGTTCAATAGCATGGTTAATTCAGATAAGCATTAAAGGTGTGTAAAGATATTTATGTCTAAATAGTATGGAACAGCTTTTCCACTACATTTCTTTGGGTCCTGCTTTTGTTTACTTTGATGATCCTGTGAAGATAAGTTTTCTCAGGTATATCCAGTTCTGCGTGAATTCAAATTGCTCATCAGTTAACATATTATGAAACAAATGTACTACAAAGTATAAAGCTAAAATGAAAAAAATACAGTTGGAATGAAGAGAAATCTAGAGACAGGGCAAAATATGAACTAATAAATCCTGCATGAAAGCATCTAAATACTTAATTTTACTTGTGTTAAGCTTTTGTTTTGCCATGAAAGACCTAATATATAGCATTTCTGTACGTCTAGAATATAAATAATCTTATGACAGCATCATTCGAAAGTTTGTGCATGTTTTTAAAGTTATTAAGTGTTCTTCTATAGTTCTCAGTTTTTTCCAGATGCCTTATTAAGTCACACCAAAAGCACATTACTGAACATTTTCTTTATCATTGTATAAGGCTTAATTCACTTGCAAGTTAGAGCTGCACTATTTTCAGTGGAACTGCATTTCACACCTATTTGGAAAATAATAAAGATTTAGGTGGTTTTGTGTTTCAGTCTAAGATTTCTGAGGATGTTTTTTCTTAAAATAGACTCGACAAAACAGAGTAGTAGGCTTCTGGCACAAATTCTGCACAGTACGTGCAATTAATGATTAATTTTTCCTTTATCAACTGGATTACTGATGTTAGCATATCCAATAATCTGATCTATTGATATCAAGGGAATTTGCGTCTAAATTTTATTAGTTTAAACAAAACCTAAAAATAACCCCCAAATTTGTAACGAATTTGTAATTTCTGTGTAGAGGAGTCAGTTATCTTTCTTCGGAAAAGCTTCTCATTACTGAGGGTGCATGGAATAGAGGAATTGAAGGAGAGAAGGAAGGTTTTCCTTCAAAATTGTCTTTCATTCACGTGAGGAATTCTTGCAAGAATTCAGTAGGTGGGACACTTAGGTGACGTAGCAGAGAGTGAATGTGTGGGTACTGGGTTGTGGAGAATGCTCCAAGTTTCTAACCAGTTTCTGTCTTAGAATGTTTTCTTGGATGGTAATTATCCCCGTAAACCTGGTCAAGGTCCTGCTTGCATAATTAAAATATTTTCTTCATAACTATTTGTTTGAAACAGGATGTATTTGTTTTCATCATTTCAGAGCATATGAATAATTAGTGTTTTAGTTTTTGAATTGCAAGGGACCAGCATTTCATTGGAAGAATTACCTCTGAGTGTATTTTTTAGTGTGTTAAAACCTTGCAGCACTTTAAGATGAAAGCAAGCGGCAAGATCACATATTTAATTTAAGCATGTCACATTTTTGAGATAGTGTAACAGGAGATAACTGCTATTTTTTACTTATGATTTCCTTGCAGAATGATCAAAAGCTGTCATTGACAAACAAATCTATTTCTCTCTAGTGAATCTGAATGCAAGTATCAATAACACAGCTGTTCCACAAGCAGAAGATTCTATTATATTATCACCATCGAATGAACTTTTAGTAATGCATACCCTTGAGATACGGCCAGGTGACTAACCACTTGTTGCTTTCAGTTGGGCTAAATGGGACTTTCCTGTTACTTTATATCCCTTCAGGTACCTGCCTCAAAAGGAAATGAACAAGTGATGTTTTTGTAATTCCTCTATAATGAGTCACTTAAAAAGAAATTTTAGGGAAGTTATAAATGATGGATTTTGCACTCTCTCCAGCTCCTTGTCTCCCTTCAGAGTCACAGTAAATTAGGTGCCTTGGAGTTGGTGTCTTATGTCTTTTTTTTTCATTCACATAATCATTACCAGGAGTTAGAAGGCCTAGCATTTAGTAATATGATGCATGAATCAATATTTCATATCTTATGTTTTGAAAGAAAATATCATTTCGTTTTTCAAAATTCACCTTCACAATGAAGGCAGCATGACTTGCTTCACACAGACAAGCTACCATTTGGAGTATAGTATTTTAGAGATACAGCAGGTTTTGGTATTCTTTTCCGGCCTCTTATGTATTAATATCAAATAAAATCTTAGTTCATGTAACTTACTGCTCTGTTGTTTAACTGAATGTCATTTCATACCCTCTGCAAGACTTTTTAAGATTTGATCACTTCCCCAATAAGAATTTATTAATGAAAGACGACCATTTGGGATTTGGTATACAATATAAACTCAAGTTGCGAGCACTGGCATGTTATTCAGCTTGAATCTTTTATTATTTTTTTCTTCAGTCTTTTTGTATGTCAAGGGAAAAAAAATTGCTCTAGCATGTTATGAAATACGGTGCCACGTGCGCATAAAAATATATCGTAGTTGGCATATCTGTAATTCAGTTGTAAGTATGAAATTCCTATTAGGAATCCATGTATCATATTAGCAAAACTGCATCCATCCCGTACTATATTATTTTGGTAACATGATAGCTAGATTTGAAATGGAATCCAAAGGTCATAGTTGGCATCATATTGAGAATTACTTAATCACATTTTCCTTCCTGTCACTGACCTCATCTCTCTCCAGCCCTGCCTACAACTGTCTACATTGCAGCAGGTGTGGAAACCCTCTCATATGTTTGTGCAATTTCATTTTTTAAACCTACAGTGAAGAAAGTAGTTTTCAGACTGCATATCAGCTTTTTTTTTGGGGGGGGGGCAGGGCCGGCCGGACACTAAAATAATCAAGTATTTTATTATTTGTGATCAGTAAATTCATTATATGAAATATATTTGTCATTTTTATTTTTCAGATTGTATCTCACAATTATTGATATTATATTAGCAAATACTGAATTTACAATAACCACAGATGAAGACAACAATAAATTAGAATGTTCGTCCTCCACAAAAGCCCATTATTCCCTGCATTGCACTTCCTCACTGCCAGTAGCAAATTTGTGTTTGTAAACTTACTTTGGGTAAGTTACATAGCCGTGTTCTATTTAGCAACGTGAAAATTATGTGTAAGGTTCAGGACTGTTGAGCATTTGAATCTTTCTTGTGCAGAAAAACAGAAATTCCTAAATTTAAACTAAACTACTCTTTTTCTCCAAGCATCTGATTTGGACTTCTTACTGGAGTAAAAGTTAAAATTACATGGGACATAAGTCAAGTTGAGTTTAGTTTGACAAAGGCTATGCATAAACCAAAAATTCACTTATGATAGTGTTAACACACAAAAAATATTGTGTAACTAAATAAGCACTGGCACAGTGTACTCAGGATATTTGAGAGTGCTGAAGGGAAAAGAAGCTTCTAGTGATTGATTTTGTGTTTCAAAACAAAAGAATGTAAAATTTTTCTGATTAAAAATTATGTATGTGATATAAGAAATACAATCAGAATGGTGCCTTTGAATCTATTTGAAGTTTTCTGTGGTTGTTTTAAGGAGAAAGCATTCTTTGACAGAATATAAATTCATCAGAAAAACAGTGTAGAGAGTTAAGTTCAAGCACAGAGACTGAGGAGGAGATTGTGGGATGTACATTTTGGTGCTATCATGTACTTAAGAAAGAATGTCTCCCTTGATTAAAAAAAAAAAAAAGTTTTTCAGATGCTGCTGGTTAAAGTTCAAGGCTTCTTACTTGGCAGCAAGGACTGTCAACAAGAAAGACATTCAGTATTAATAATGAAAAAAAGTCATATCATTTTTCATCTTGCCCAGGGAGGAAAAGGACAAAGAGACATCAACACATTAAACTGTGTAGCTAACCCATTCTGTCCTCCCTATGCCGTAGTAACGAATGTGATATATGCAGGCAGAGACAATGTACGCTGCCAAAACATGTATATTTGTCATGCAATATGGCTTTCCTTTTTGGTTATCCTAGCAAGAGGCAATATTTGTTTAAACAGGAAAATGAATGTATTTTCCAGCTGTGAATTCTGTGTCAGGGCACCCATTTTCAATTTTGCCTCAGTTCCTGGGTGTTTCCTTCATAATTACATAGATAATGTGTCATTTTTGCATTTGAGGTTAGTTATATAATCTGAACTCAGAGTTCCTATACAGATTAGTTATTTCAGTCCAGGTTAAGTATGTGGGTTTGTAGTTAATGAATACAGTTTGAATACTCACCTCTGTTCTGAACTATAATAAGATTATCTAAATATATAAATAGATTTTTTTTGTAGCGGAAAATATTCTGATTAATATATATACTAAATAAAGCATCAGGATGCTTTTTCTTTTTTCTGTTTTTGTTTTATTTTAACTTAGCAGCTTTTGTTTAATTACGTGTAAATTATCTAAGAAGGTTCCCAAGTATATAAAACATGTTTAGGGGGAAACATTATTATACTTCCCAGAAACATTTCTAGGAGATACAATCCAAAAGCAAATTGTATATTGCAGACTCCAAATTATACATTCCAGGTCTTTTGAAATGAAATAAATAAAAATACAGTTCTGGAAGGCAACGAAATTTTATGTATTGAACATGTTCAAGAAAAAATAATTTATACTTATGGTACATTACCGCTGTTGCTTCTATACAGAATTTCTTCAGGGACACAACCATCAATGTTTTCTAAAATAAAGTTAACTATTCTGAAGCAAAAAGCAAAACCATCTAGTGAAATTAAAACTGAAGTACAAGAATAAAATGTTCAACTAATAGTAAAAAAAAACCCAAACAGCCATCAATACTCATTAATATTCAGCTTTATAAATTCTGTAGCTAGAGATACATTACTCAGGAAACATTCATTTCCATACTCTGGTCTTCATTTTGCACAATGTTCTAAAGTACTTCTGTTAAATGCATGCTATTTGACTGCACAGGCAAAGAAAACATACACAGTTAGAATGACATTAAGTGGCACTGTGTATCTTTACAACCAAAGTTCATTTGATGTAGCTGCAATGATGAATGAGAAGCTGTTCAGAGTGTAGGTGAAGGACATGTCCCCAGTGGTGTCACAGAAGGGATAACAAGAATTTTCAAGAGCCGAGTATAGATTCAGGAGTGCTGTTTCACTCTGCGTGAAGGTGTCTGCTGCGTTTTTTTTGTAAGCCTTAGGCCTGCCAATTCTTAAACTATTTCATATTGGTGCATGCCTATGACTAAGGGTCTATCAGCCTAATATCATATCTTTACCTCTGAGGAATGACCTGTGGTCATCTAGTCATGATGATTTATTGCCTGTTGGGACAAAAAACTCTTGCTACAAAGAAAGACGATGTCTTTTCTAGCATTATTTTCTCATGTTTATATGTTATGAATAAGTAGTAGAGCCTTATGTGCTGATGGTTCCTCTGACTCTCAAAACCAAGTGAATCTCATGAAGTCCACTGCATATTTTGACACAAGTGAGGTATGATAAACGTTAGCAAAGGGGCAACCAAGAGGCATCAGCCCTTGAGACCCATAGCTGGACAGAGCTGAGCTGGGGGTAGTCCAGATGTCTTTTTTTTCACACCAATCAAGCAGTGAGGGATTTGCAACACTTCGTTAGATTGTGTCCAGAAATGTGAGATTCATCCTGAAGATTCACTTGATAAATTTAAACGTTTTGGAATTAAATATTTGAGTTTATGCAATTGCCCTGTACTTTCTTCTTCAGAAGCATGAAACAGTTGTTCAGTTATGTGAGAAAACAGCTAAAGAAATGCAATATTTGTGTTGTGTTTTTTTTAATTAAAAAAGGAAAAGAAGAAAATTCTTAATAGATTCTAGCAGTCTTTGACAGGTGGCCAGAGAAGGATGGGTCTTTTTTCATGAACATGACTTTGGCCCTTTAAAATCAGCCTGAATACCTGCTCAAATTTGACTGAGTAACACCTATTAAATAACTCTTAGAAGGGCTAAAATCTCAGGATTTTGTCCCTTCTGAGCATCTTACCCATCCTGCTACAGACTGTGTGTATAAGTCCTGTAAGAACAGCTGACTATTCTGCCCCTGGTTCACAGTTTGAAGGCGTCTGACAGAACTGTATGGGGGCTGTCCCCAGTGAACCTGACTGTCTAAGTCCTCTGGCCCGCAAGCTTGTTTGTGTAAGGGATTTTGGGCCCAATGGGAGCACAGAAGAGCCTGTTCTCTCTTTGGTTCCCTCCTGCTGACATGGAAGCTTTGTAGAGGACAGAAGTGTCTGATTTTGTTGGAGCGGGGATGAATGCTAGACTAGAGAACAAAAAATATTGAATGAAGATGAGGAACCAAAGCTTTCATATTTTGTGATTCAGTCATTCCGGCGGGACATACTATGTTATTTCAACTCTATGTACTCTACATTGACTGAGAGATGGTCAAGGTGTGTGTAATAAAATAGTTGGGACATATGAATTCACATTACACAGATAAACTTAGTTGTGTTTCATAGGCTTTGAGTATTTGATTCACAACTTAGTAATCTATGTAATGTACTTTATATGGGAATGTGTCGGTATATGAAATCATTTAGGGGTGGGTACGTATGAAAAAAAGTAAAAATAGTGAAAAATTAAAGTTCCTTCAGTAATTAGAACTAACCCTGTGTGTACAACTCCATTTTGTTGATCTAGCTTGACTGGAATAAATTAGATCTAGAGCAGTTTCAGAACTGAGCAAATGCTTCTTTGTGTGTAAGATTTTTCAATGAAGGTAAGTGCTAGGGGGAACCTATTAACTCAGATCAGTTTTCCATGTAAAGGATTAGCATTTGCAGTTTGGTTACGATTTCAGGGGAGGGGTATAGGTTTTCTTTATATTAATATCATATGCGATTACAGAGGCCATAGGGTGGGTTTTGGTTTATTGTTTTATCTGTTAGTAATACATCTCATAAATCACTAACTAGCAATGATTTTTCTTAAGCATTCTTTAAAAGCATGTCTGTAGAGAACCTAATACTCATAAACAGAATTAAAATGGCTGATGAATTATGCAGCAAGGCTGTCTTGTTCCTTGACTAATTCTATCTTATGGCAATTGAATTATTTTGGCAAGATTTAGGTAAAAAAGATTGTTAAAGTTTACTTTTTTCGGATGTTTCTTTCCATATTATTTCGGCCTTGAAAATCATGTTGGCTTTTCAGCAAGAGGTTCTGAAATACTAAGTAAGAATGATGAGGAGATGAAAGCACACCTTGACTTTGTGTCGAGACGAATTTTTTGAGGATTGGTGGTGTAAATCAGGTGTAAATGACTATCCAGTCCTGGTATTGCCCCTTATTTTAGTGATATGTTATTGCAGAAACTAATAAAAAGAGAATTTTTTCATGTATTTTAACTTGAAAAAGATCACCAAATCCTTGAGAAGAATATTCCTGCTAACTTATCTGCAGCACTGCAGGTGTTTTGTGTTCAGAGAGCCCAGGGCTGCATTCACTGAGTGTTCAGACTTATACTAGTTTCAATCAGTTTAGCTCACAATAAATGGAGGATGGAACCATACTACAGGTTTTTTAGTATTTGTTATTTGTAGTCTAGCTGCTGATTTTAGTTAATCTTGCTTTTGTTTTTCTGCTGTTTTGTTTATCTGTGAGATCTTGAAGTTACTATGTCTGGAGATTACTAGTGGAGTCTTTGCATCTCATTTTGGTCTTAACTATTCTGTATTCCAGTGGAGACGGTTCAAGTATTTGGTATTTTACCTTTTTATTGATATGTAAGATTATTACACTTCAGCAATGTTTCTTATCAGAATTAGGGAATGCATTTTTGGCACCAATAGTATCAGTTTCTAGTAAAAATTCCAGGTGCAATACTAAAACTGTGTCTATTACACACATAATGTAGCTAATACAGTAAGATATGTACTACATCTTAATAAGGGTTGTTGAGATTGTCTCTGGAGCAGGAAGGTTATTATGTACACAGTGAGGTATGGTCTGTCTCTAGAGTTTGCTTTCAGGTAACTTGATGGCACTAAACACTTGTAATTAGATGTGAAACCCTTTGTGTGTAGGTCACCTGGCTTATGTTGACTGAGACCTGATGTTAGCACCTGATGACTGTTGAGCAGCCTGGAAGAAATTCACGGCTGCTCTCAATTAGTCTCCTGCAGCAGAGGTATCTTCATCATAATTGGCACCTGTGATGGCAGGCTCAGGAGGGAGGCCAAAGGTTTGAACAGGCATGCAGAATGGTCTAAGGAGTCATTCTGAGAGGCAGTCCTTACAGGTCAGAGCTGATACAAATGCATGGAAGCATTAGAACTTGTACTGTACTGTGTTTAGTTACAAGGAAGGACAGGTATGTTAGTATCTGATGTGACTAATTTGGCAATGTTAATTTTATATTTTAAATTTACCTCTGTAATAATGCACAAGATGTATACAGGATGGTGCTTTTTATTTGATGTATGTGCTTTGTGGATATAGCAATGTAACTTAAAGAAAAAGTGAGTTACTTTTAAAGTCATGGCTTTATGTTGCTTTGAACGACTGTTTCAAAAACATGTTAGTACCTATGCTGTCAGTCCCCCACCCCTTCACTTAAGTACAGTATTTGCTGATTATAAGGTTATCTGTTTGATGTATTTTTTTCTGCCTTGTTTGAGCAGAAATTGAGCATGTGTTTTGGAGAAGATCACTAGTCTACTGTCTCCCAACTATTTATGGCAAAGATGTCTGTGCTGTGTCAGTACCACTGAAAGGAAGCACAAGGTTACCCATGCTAGCTTTAACTTAGCTGTCTGGCCTAATAATAGTAACGCTTCTGCTCCTTTTGTGCTTCTGGGATGTAGGTGTAGAGGTCTTTCATAGCAGAGAAGTTTGGGGGGTGAATCTAGAAAGTGCTGGGTTGGAGATTTAAGTTAGGACAAAATATATTCTCTGTGTGTATGAGCAATTAGATAGTTTACTGGGAAGCGCTACAAACCATAAGACAATAGTTTGTATGCTTTCATATTGTTTTTGAGAATGCATTTAGTACCTTATGTCAAGGCACTTCCTGTTATCTGACCTCCCTGATATATTCTCTAACTCTTTTAGAACTTTCGAGTAGATGAATTTTATGTATCATTCAGGTTTACAAAAAAGAATGTATTCAAATAAAAGCAGTTGTTCATAACTCCATTTTAGATCTTTTTCCTGTGTTTTTTTGGTTTGTGGTATTATTCTGTGTAGTTTTAATGTAAGAAATGAATATAAATCATGCTGTATTGAGATATGACAAAGCAAGGTATACTTATCTGACAAAAGCTATGAGGAGATACATTCTAAAGCTTTTATATGGTCAGAATTAAATAAAAAACTGCCCTCTTTGGTTAGTGTCTTTCAGATTTATGATTTAATCTGAGAGTCTTTGGAGGTACTGTGTAAAAACAAGTTAAAAACTGCAAAACCAATATGGAGCCACTAAAAATAAGTTATATTTTAAGAGTAATTTATTTTCATTTTTCTGTGACAGTTTCTTTAACTCAAATATTTGTAATAATATTTTTTTACTTTTAATGTTAAAATTTGATGCTGCTAAGTTTTACCTTGAAATTATTTTGTATTTCATGGCCAAATTATAAAATTTAAAGGAACAGATACACCCACAGTTTCTTAACTGTAGAAGTTTCAATAGGGCTAATATAATTCAAGAAAAGCAATGAGACAGTGCTACTTATGTGCATAAAAACATTTCGGAGAGAATTTTGCTAAAATATTTTTTTCTTCAAAGTGCATGAATATGAATGGATTTGTAGGGAGAGGAATCTCTACGAGTATCAGGTGAAAAGGAAAAACTAGACCTTTCGCTGACAAACGAAGTTAGAATCAACAAGCTTTAATGTATATGTTTTCTTTTTCTTTGTGAGGGTATTTGTGGCTATTGTGACTGGTAGATTCTTGGGAATAAGAGGGAAATTGGACAACATGCAGCTACATTGCGTAACATTTTTTACATTATATTGTGCACATGCAACATGGCTTGTGTGTTTTGGGCTATCTTTCTTGGAAATGTTCATATTTCAAAGGATGTGAGGAGGTGAAGGTTCTATCCGAAGTGAAAGGTTGGTTGATGCATGAGTGAAGCATAGGGGAGTTGGGTTGTAGATGTGTGAGAAGAGAGTATTTAGAGGGGTCTTAGAGAAAATAAGGAATGTCGGGTAATCGATGTATAAACGTTCAACAGGAGTAGATTCTAATGCCAAGTCATGAATGGTCTGAATTGCGGAGGATGAGATACATGAACTTTAGGCAGAAAGCAAAAGCGGTGATAGTGCCAAAAAGCAGCAGAGGGAAAAAGAGTGAATTCAGTGTTACCAGTGTGGATTTCATTGACTAAAAAAAGATCGGAGGAAGGAATTACAAGTAGAAGAGGTGAAGGATGGCCACCATAACAAGACAGAGTTGATTAGTGTTGATGAAAGCAAACAACTTCTAGAGGATATTGTAGAATTTGCAGACTCTAGTTATTAGCTGAGGAAAAGGATGACTCGGAGATGTTGAGTGTGACACCTCATCAATTGAAGTAGGAAAAGATAAAAAAATACCAATTAGAGAGTGAAAAGAGGAGGGAGCTGATGCTGGACTCATGAACAGTCCTGATAGAGGTTACACTAATGAAGCGATTGGAAAGGTAGTATGGAGAGGACAAGATCCCTGAAGGATTCAGGGGAAAAAATGTTTAGAAAAAAGCAACTGCTTCTTTCAAAACCAGCAGATAAAATAAGCTGGAAAAAAAGAAGAGGCACAATATTGAGTCCGCATATAAAACTGAACTTTCTCACGCGGTACTTCTGTCCCTATTTCAAGGTTTAATGAGCAGGCCTATATTGGCAGCTTTGTATCAATTCTATAGGCCAAACTGCATTTTTTCCAAAGCACGTAATTCTGCAAGGGTGACATAGAGCCACAATTCTTAAGTTAAAAGAAATCCCAAACGACCAGCCCTTCTCCTCATAGATTCTGGCATAGGAGTGAGGTTGGGTCATGGCATCTGACGTCTTTCTGCTGGAATGGTCTTTCGCAGAGTGTATAGCTGGCTACTTTGGAAAGCCTTCTCAAAGCTACAAAAACCTCCTTTGTCATTCTCCTAAGCTGCATCTTTATCTCTTTGGATGGAGATGCGTATTTAACTAGAACCATTTGGGCTTGGCCATAAGAATTTTGTTTTAGTTGAAAGTGAGATTGAAAGCCACAAGAAAGAATGAGAGACGAAGGGCTAGATTTTTGAAAAGTCATTGAGCTAAATTTAAAACTGACTTAGTCCGTCTTATGGGGTAGTGTCAAAATGATGAGGAATATTTTGAGGTTTACTGGTAGATGATGATAAATAAAGTCCTCAAGGGAGCTATGGAGGCACTGGCAGGACCACATAGTAACGGGGAGTGGTCAGGCTGTAAACTGTGAGCGAAGGACAGAGGAAGTAGAGACTTAGCGATTCAGTAGCAGTTAATGGAGGATTTGTTGGCTTGATAGAGGAGCATGTTAATATTTAGCTGTTATATATTAAAATGAGCTTCTGCATTGTGGACTAAGTCTGGTGGATTTAGATTCAGGCAGAATATATGAGAGGTATCCAGTTGTAGACAGAGTAATAAAAGTAGAAGTGGTTTCATTGTAGAAGTAAACTGTGCTGATGTCCAGTTAATTTAATTCCTACAGAGAAAAGATACAAGGTTTACATATAAAAGTATAATTAATCTATCATTTATTCTCCTCCTGAGATTTGACGTTATTTTAATTTCTTTGTCAAGAGATTAATAATCTTTCACAAAAACTTAACACTTCAGCAAGATGTGTTTATGCTGCCCTACTGTGTATACTTATAATTGCATTTGGTAGCATTTGGGTTTTTTTGTTTGTTTGGTTTTTTTTTAACTTTTATTAATATCACATGAAAACAAGCTCTAAATTCATGTGCTCCTGCTGCTTATTTTGCACTCCAAGTTAAATTCTTTCATTGTGATTTCTTAACAGCAGCAAAGTGTGAGATGTGGTGGTGAAAATCAAGGAGTAAAAAATTGGGACAAACTTTTTTAATTAATGAATTTGTATGAAAATTTTAGTTTAAAATAAGTGTATTCAATATGAACAAAATAGAGATTATAGTACCGCAAGTGACTTGTGTCTGTATCAAATAAGAAAACCAGAATTTTGTATAAAAACAAATTTGAGTGAAATACATATAGTATGTCCTTATTATTCAAATGCTCTCTCTTTCCTATCTGATACTTAAGAAACAGCCCACTGTAGGCTTCACCTATCTAAAACTGTAGATGACTTTTTTTTTTGAGTGGCTTATCGCCCTCCCATCCTATATACTGAAGCTTTAAGATACTTTAAAAGTTGCACACAATTTTCTGTGATTAATACTCCTTAATTTTGTATATTACTCTTTTTTTTTAACTGAGTTACTTTTCTAAGGATCATATTGTTATGTCTTTTCATCTGGAATTTTGGAAAGAATGTTACAGAGCAACGCTACCCATGACACATAGGTATCTTCTTGCTAACATTATGGTATTAAGAATAACCAAAATGGTAATTATTGTAGCTGGACACTTCTGTCAAATTGGTTCTTTAGTGAAGCAGGCTTGTACCAGTGTGTCAGATTTAAAGAATCTCTGCATATGTCTGTTTGAAAAAGTTTATGTGGTGGTGTGACGGTAGCGCATGGTGGGTGAGAGCACTCTGTGCTTCCGCAAATGAAACGTTGAAGTGTCTGTACTACCTTTGTGCTAGGTGAGGTGGGAGCGGGATTGACAAAAGATTTTGCTACCCCGATTTCTGTTTCACCTTCTTGGTTCTGTCTGTTTCCCTGCTTCTTGAGTCTGTACTCCCAAGGTAACAGTTCAGATAAAGCTTCCCCCTGCCCTGCCCCCTGCTCTCCCCCAAAAAAATGTTATTACACATCACCTGAAGCTTTCCTACATCAGGGCTGCTGCGCTCAGTGCTTCCCGCTCTGCACAGCGCAGTCCTTCCTTTGTTCCGGCAATGACGCTTGTGCCGTTGGGTGATGAGTGCTTTCTGAAAGCTTTTGCCACTTCCGTTATCAGCCATACTGTCTTTCCAGTTGTCTGGCAACTGAGCCGTTTGTGCCAATGCTAGCATAAAAAAGTCGGTGGGAACGCATAGACAGAAGAGAGCAAGGGCAATAGTGATCCCAAAGTAATTTAAGATGCTTTAGGGCTCCCTCCTGTGCCTTCAGAGCACTGTTGTGGTTAGGCGTAGGCATATGTTTTTGAGCCACAATTCTCCTGATAAAATACTTTTTTCTATGCTGTATTTACTGTGCAATTTTTATAGCAGATTGAGTTACCCCATCAACAATCGGGTACAGCTCATGGTATGTGACTGGTTTAAGCGAAGGGTGCTATAACCGGCGTCTCCACTAGATGGAGTTCCTGGTATGGCTCTACAAGGCTCGCCGGAGAAGAAAACCCTCCGAGGGAGATCGGGTCTCGGGTGCGAGGGGGGAAAGAGGACTCGTAGGCTTGGATGCTAACCTTGCTTTCTACAGTGAAAAATCACGGGTGAATCTACTGATTTTTTAAGAGCTACACTGGTGTAAACTCGCATAAAATTGAATCAGGATCAGGTTGTTAGGCCTGTCTTCTTTCCAGCCTTCCTACCCCCGACACTTGCTTTCTACGTATTATAGTCCAGAAAAATAAGACTTGTCAAGGAACATACATCTTCTCTTTGGAAGTGTCTCTAACTCTAAGGGCTGAACGTTTTTATTTATTTATTTATTTTGTTACCTTCCTCACCCGGAACACGTTGGTGGGCATAAGGGCTGTTGGCTTCTTCTGTTGTGAAAAATCTAGATAGTTAATGTTGAATGCTTATGAAATGTGTATTGAGTGGTTCTGAAGAGGTTCACTGTACTACAGAGTCCTTGTAGACATTGGGCATGAAATACTGGAGAAGTCAATGGATGTAACACAGTGCCTAATAGAAACAGAACATTAGTGATTCTTATTTGCCTGAGGTAAGCATGAACCTCTATAATGTCTTGATCTTTATGCAAAGACCTTAGTAAAGAAGAGCAATTTTAACAGAAACCTTAAATTAGAAATAGGGATTTTCATGACAAGAAAATGTCACTGTAAGGATGAGGTGTCACCCATTAATTGAAAAGAATAGAGGGAAAACCTTATATATAGTCTTTTTGACAAAACAAATTATTAAAAACATCAGTGACATTTCCCTAGTTTATTTAAAAAAAAAATAACACACATATAAGAAAATAGAATAATATGTGGAATAAAGGCAGAGACAATAATGATTGCTAGTAATTTGTCAAAATATGTTAATGAAGCATTCTGGTTTTGAGCTCAGAATATGCTTCTTTTCCTCGTTTGAAGTCTTGGGAGCTATTTTTTCATGTGGTGTTAAGAGTGTTTATAGAAATGACTGCACTACTATTAGCTTCTATACCACTTGCCCGAATTATTTTTATACCACATCAACCATTTTATAAAGTTGAGAAGAAAATACGTTCTTCACAGGGATAATTTAATATGCGGTTGTGATTTTTTTTTTTTTGACATCTGGAGGCATACAATCTTTATAATAATGTATGCCTTTTATATGTGTAAACTTGTTAGTGTAGGGTACTATTGAGACAAGTTTGAAGTGTAAAATGTGTGTGGTCTTGCAGGTGAGCTCTTTCAGATCTTTTTTTACTTGATGGAAAAGGTTTGACTGATTAGGCAGTCTGCTGTGATAATTCTAAAGGTTAACTTTTAGGTTGAATGTTTGTAAATGTGAAATTTGAACTTAAGTTTTGAGAAGTAGAAGTTGACTACCAGATCACAACAAATTGAGTGGATGATTTTAAATGGAACACGTTATACTAAATAAACAAATGCATTGTAAATGAGTGTTTTTGAATTTGTATGTCAGCTTTGTGAGAAATGCTGTTGATTCTTTCTGTTTTGTTGGAGGTTCTTTGATTTCATGTTTTTATTTGCATATTCAAGATTGATCAACACTTTGCTGTTGGTATTTTTTAAATGGCAGTCTCATTGGATGTGGGGAAAGGGTGCGTATCTGCAAGTTCTCTGCCTGTGCTATATGTCATGACGCTGACAATACAAACAGGTTGGAAAAGGGACTATTGCCTCTCATTGTGGTGTAGCAGGCATTGCACCTCAGATGGATCTGTTATCACTGTGGAAGAACTTTTTCTTTCTACATTTCTAATTGAACACCCACAGAGGCTGATTTGGGTTGTGTAGATTGGTAGCCTCCTTTTGTTTTGAAAAAGGTTTGCAGTTTGTTGTTGATTGATACCTAATTGATAATACCAGCAACTGAGCGTGGGGTAACCGAGTTCAGTTACTGACACGACAGAGCAGCACTGAGGCAACTGGAAGGTGTCATATGCTGTAGGTAAAGTGGGCTTTGCAATTGCACACATTGATTTTTGTAGAATAAGGGGAAAAATCAAGTTATTAATAATTTGCAGATGAGATGTTGATGAGGCATATACTGTTCTGTGAAATTGCACAGTAGTTACAGCGATAGTGTCACTGTGCATGGGGAGAGAAGGTCAGATTGTGTACAGTCATTCATGTACCTTGGGCAAGTTTGTGGTGGTACTTACTGTATATATAGCCATAACTTGGAATGTGGTTATGATTGATGGGTTGGGTTTGGTAGAAGAGTGTGTATAAACAAGGAAATGGCTTTGAAGAAGAGACATTGATTTTATTTTTATAAAAATAAACCATAATAAATTTTGTTAACTTTTTTCTTTTTAGACATAATGATAAGTTATCCTTGGAAGGGATGAAAATTGGTAATGCCTTTCCCCCGCATCTCGTGAAGTCGCGTATACCAGGCTAAAGAATTCTGTTTCTTTTTTAGGTCTCTTACACTACTGAATTATGTATGTTTATCTATTGTTTCTCTGTGTATAGATGATTTGGATAGTTAAAACGTTGATGTTTTTGTTTTAATAATATGAATATACGAGTGTAAGGTATTCATAGTATTTGTGGGTCATATTTTTCTTATGTTGAAAAGTGTGAAAATTAAGGCTAAAAGACCAATGAGAAATTTACTCTTACAATTAATATTAGCTACATTTACACTACTAAATTCTCTTGAAGTAATTGTTCAACCCAGTGCTTTTAAGAGTTTAATCTGTTTTATGGATGTCCTTTTAGCTGTAAAATAGTGCAATAGACAGAAGAAACTCTGCTTGACCATCACCATGTTCCAGAACTTCACTTTGGGAAATTGGATAGACTTATACAGTTCCAAACTGTTTGGCTAGGAAGCATGCTGCCTTTGATTTTGACATAATGTGGAACGAGTTGGTTATTTGCCTCCTTACATAACGTATTTGTTTTTCATTAAACATTCTGATAAGGTCTTATTAAAGTACCATGTATTATTTATGGTATTTCATATGAAAATGAGCTGAAGGGAAAATTCTATCAGCTTAGGGCATTTGCAGAATAACAGCCTTTTTGTGCTAGAAAAAAAAAAAAAAAATGAAGAAAAGCATGACATACTCCTGTCAGAACAGGAGACTGCTTAAGGCAGAGGGAATGAATGAAAAAAGGAGAAAGGGCATAGAGAGTGTTCATTTCTCCTTCTTCTTGCTCTCTCTTGCTCTGTGGCGTGTCGGGTTTTTTTGTTGGTGGTTTGGTTTTTGTGTTTTTTTTTTTCCTGTGATACAGAACAGCACAGATTACTTTATCTGGGCTGTTCTGGTAAATCAGTCCATGATAAACTGCAAAAGCATGGATGTTTCCTAAGCCAAAACCAATCCCTGTGTTGTAAATTTGTGCATGATTGTTTTAGTGTTGATTGCTGAGTTCTAAATACATTGGTTTTGTTGCATTGACTGCTTTTGAGAAAGAAAATTATGTAATAACTGATTCTGCTGGAAAATTTTCGGTTTTGCATGAAGAAGACTTAGTGGATCTAAATCAGTCGCTGAAGCTTGTGTGGGTGCAGGTATGTGTGCACACATGTAGAATGAAAAAGAATATTTTTTTTTTTTAATGCAGCACCTGAGTTGCAGTGACATGTTTTGTATCTGTTCCCAGTTAAGCGGGGACTGTTATTTGTTTTTGAGGGTAGATCTTAATATCAAAACATTATGCTGTTGATGAAATAGACTTCTCTTGTATGTGGGTTATTTATTTATTGTTATCGTTAAACTCTTGATCTGAGATGTGTTTTTGTGGGAGTTAGATATCCTATAAAATAGTTAATTCTAAAATCTTCTGCAGAGTCTTTTTAAAATAAAGCCCTCCAAAACCTCAGGTGGTGCTTTGGGATTTGACTTTGTTTCCTGAAGAATTAATATTTAATTCATTTGTCAAATTCTAATTAAAAATAGTAGTACCTTCTGTTATACTTGAGTTGTATCTAAGAAAAAAAAAAAAAAAAGAGACCTGTAATATAGGACCTCAAGGACAAGCTGTAATATAAATTATTTGATTTGCAGGTCACATCCTACTTTATTACATAAAGACTAACTAGATCTACTAATGAATAATTATTACTCCATAAAATAAAGGGGGGGAAAAGAAAAAGCCTGCAAGATTGGAATACTAATTTGAGGTATCGCTCTTGAAGTAAAAAGTAAACATTAAATTCTGAAAATTGCAAATGTAATTTTTCCATGTAACCTGATAGGGCAGTCCTTTATAACAGATTGACTAGCTGTCAAATAAATTTGTAATTTTAGATGAGATGGGTTTTAGACCAATTTTAAGATACAGTTTTTATCCAAGCCTGCTCCCCTCCCCCCAGTAAAGTAGACACAGTGTGCCATAGAATTTTGTTTCATTCCTAGTGTTTCTGCTGCAGTGGTTGCACAGATATTTCACAGTTTCGCTGTAATGCTTTTATAGGCTTCTCTGGGAAACTAGATGGTGAATGAAGTGGAGATGTAAAATTAATTTGTATTTAAAAAAAAATCTCATTTACTGATAGTGCTGTACATTTGCTGGAATCCTCTGACTAGCCAAGATTCTTTCCCCTCCCCACTTTGTGCTTCATACTTTTGTTCTTAGAAGGGGAAAGCCCTTTTTATGTCAGGTGTGAGTCCCGGGAGGGGAAAAAAAAAAAAGTGTGTGTGAGTGTGTATGTGTGCGTGCAGAATCATAACAGGCGTTCAGTCCCAGCTGGGCAATGACACTAATTGCCCAGATCTCATGGATGCCTGTGATGCAGCACGCTCACTTTCTCTCCTTTCCTATCCTCTCCAGGGATTTTTAAAATGCAGTATTTGAATTTTGGTGAGTGGTAAAGACCCTGCCCTAGGACCCATTTGACAAATGAGAAGCTGTGCAGCATCAGCACCAGCCGACTGAGCCTCACTGAGTCAATCTCTCTCTCTCTACTAGTCAGCAGCTACTGTTGTGAGACAAGCTTCAGCTCTCTCTGTCATTGAGGAAGTTCCATTTGCTCATCAATAGGCTGCAGGCTGTGTCTTCTTTTTTTCCTCCCTGTTAAAATTTGTAGTTTAAATCTACCAAGTTGCCTTAGCTGACAAATGAATGTAGGGATCTAGCGCTGGGGAAAAAAAAAAAAAAAAAGGCATTCAAGAAATACTGTTTCTTACTTAAATAATCAAAAGGAAAAAAACGTAGTGACAAGATAGGGCAAACGTGCTTGCATGCAAGCCCCCTCACTTGTTCTACGTAGACTTCAGAGCAACACCATGCAGCATCCCCTTACGGGTGCAACCTGCGTGGCACTGCCGAATGTGGGCATGTGTCCCCAGCTCTCCTGTGCCTTGACTTTTATGTACTTACAGCAGGTAAGTTTGCTTAACTTTTTCTTTTCCTATAGTGCCTGCTTTGTCAGCATCGTTTGGGGGATTTGTAATTGTGAAGATATTTTTTGTGTGAATAGACTGTATAAATGTCTCCCACTGTGTGGACTGAATGTTGTGCCTGCAGTTAAGAATGGTGAGAGTGAGTAGAAAATATGTTTTAACAGAGCATCAAGCCTTTGCATATTTTTTTTGCAATGTCTTTATTGATGCTGTTTATAGATATTTAACATAGTACAATGACTGCATTGCTCGTGGATACTGTAGCAGAGTTTCAGCCGTAAAGGACTGCTCTTTATTCACTTGCAGGCATAAATTATACTTCTAATGTAAATGTACCCAATGGCAATTTTGTTTAAGCCTTCTTTGAAGCCAGGAATTTTAAGTCTCTGTTGAAACATGCTGCTGATTAAGATCAAGCTGATTTTTTAGTTCACCAAAAAAAAAAAGAAAAAGAAAAAAAAATTATAAAGCTATATCTGTGCAGAATTAATACTTCTATCACTGAAGTATATCGGAATGGGCTTTAAAAATTTTTTCTGATATCAGCAAAATGATACCGATTTCTATTTCATTTTTAACCGTTTTTTAATTGATTTAATATGATTTTTGCTTCTAGGGTTTTTTTTTTAAGTATTTCCACCCCTCTCCCTCCCCATATTATTTACTAATTGGTACCCTCTCTCTGTTATAACATGAAATAAATAACTGGCTAATAACACTTTATTTTTTAAACTAGTATTTTGGAATCATCATTGTTATTGTACTTCCCTATTTTATAACTAAGTCCACTGTTATAGAGTGTCATCTAGTAAGTATGTAGAGCCAAGACAGAAGATGTTATCATGCAAAAATGATTAATCATGCTTATTCTGTTACTTTCTGCTGAAACTTCAGGGAAAAAAAAAATCTTGTGCCTACTGTAACAAATAGGGGCATTTCTTCCAACTTCCACTACAATAGTTTATATGCATATTGACTTCCATGAAGCAGTCTCTAACTTTGTTTTTGTATTTACAAATGCCTGAAAGATGTTTACAGTATTTCTTTTTGTTCTTAAAGATTAAATAAGAAAGATTTAAAGCTTATTTTTATTTCACAATATTTGTTTTCTATTACTGCTGAAAGAACAGAACTCAAGTATTTGCAGGATATAAACGCTTCTGTAGCTTTTTTTTTTCCTTCAGTCATGTAGTATAAACCATTTCTGACTTAGAGCATGGGAGTGCATAATAAAAGATTCTTGTATACGTCCTAGATTATACATGTATGTGGGTGGGCTCATATATCTGCAATTAAAATTTGCATCAGATAAATATGATGTATTTAATATTTAAATAAATTGCATGTCATAATTAAAAGGTGTGTTCTTAGTAGTTCTGTATTTTGGATACATTTTGGAAATGACATTTCTAGATCAGCTTTAATGATCCGCTGTGACTTGTGCACTTACTGGATGTATACAAAATGTACTCCTGTATTTTGTTGGGTTTTTTCTTTTGAGTTTGCCAAACAACAATTTGTATGTTGAAGATCCAGCTTTTGAAAGGAAGAATGTGAATTAAGGTGAGAGGTCAACATGGCCACACAAGTAGCTGATAAAGGATAACATAAAGATGAGGTTAGGTGCTATCATAACCTTCCTGTGTGAGCTATTGCAGTATCATTATGCAAACACATCTATAGTATGGCACTGCTTTAAGGTTTAAGAAACTGTGCAACCATAATGATTACTTTAAAATAGTGAATTCAATTCCATCTATTCCATTTGAGAGGAAAGATGAGAAGTGATTGCTAATGCACTTTACAAAGTGCTATATCTAGCGGATAATTTTTAACTCTTTAAGTGGATTAACTGCCATACTGAAAGTATCTTTATTTTTTTTAAGTGTTGGCTCTCTCATCTGGTTAATCCTATTGTCAGTTTAGAATCATTCTGCCTCTACTAATCACAATTGTATATAAGTTAAAAAGTCATCTGAATTACTGATGATAATTGTGGTAGGTTCAAAATTCTGTGCTTGTTGCTTCTTTTGATTGCTGGTTGGCATTTTAGTTATTCTGAATTCCTAGAGAGTCAGATAATTATAATTTTAATTCAGATATGATTTATTATTTTTATGTATTTGCTTAAGTACATCTTTAGAAACAATGTTATTTTATCGCAAAATTATTAAGGTAGAAAGATACTGCTGTGGTGACATTACCTACAAAGCTAACGTAACATGGTTCTCATTTTAAATAGGAAAGGATAAGTGGTTTATATTTTTTAAAAACATTAAGAAACTTTTACCATGACAGTCTACTTGGTTTTTCTATTTTTCCCATATCTGATAATTTCTAGCAAAGCTACAAAAATACCTATGTTCTATGCACTAAACTAATGTTTAGTGCATATATCACTATTTCAGTGAAACTGTAAATGTTTTCTCACTCTATAAAGTTGTCTATCCATCTTAAATACTGGTAACCTAAAAGCTTTATCTGGCAACTTATTAACCAGTGATTCTCCCCTGCCTATGGGTCCTGTGACTAGCAGTGTATAGAAGTTATGTGAACCTATTGAGTACTTTTTTCCTCTAAAAATTGTACTTCAGATATGTCTGCTCACTTGCACCTCAATTAAAATGAATTCAGACATCTGTATTACAACTGAACACTCTCTCAGTTGTTAAACTTTACTGTCAATTTAGGATCTATGAAATAATTTATTCTCTATTTTTGTGCATATCTGCTAAGGCCACATTTAAGTTTTGTAATTGGATATATGTTTTTCCTGAAAGATTATAAGAGGCATTATGTTCTTCCCAAGATAGGCAAGCCAGTCTTCCTGTCAATAAATATTTGTGTAGCCATGAGGACAGTTTTGTGTAGAGCTGTATTAGTCATTTGGGAAATTCTGTATTTCGGTAGTCATTTAAAATTGGTCATTATTTATTTGCTAAACTAACACTGCTTGGTCAGTTTGTTTAGTATAAAGGGATAAATTGTTTTCCACAGTGTACCTGCAAAAGTGCTCTACTACTTTGTCCAGCGTTAGAAACTTAAGTATTTGCTCTGCTGTCTTCCAGATTATGCATGTATATAATGTTTTAAGAGCTAAGCGAGGAACTGAATTTTTTTAAAATCAGTTTGTGCATACAGAATGCTTTACCTACAAACATTTAAAGCTAAACTGTTGAAAATGAAGTTGAAAACAAATAAAGTACTGAGGCCTAGTTCACATTATAGATTAACTCACAATAAGATATTCACTTGAAAAAGCCAACAGAAACTGAAGGATGCTTCTGAGTTAGTTAAGCTATTTGAAATGGTGTGAAATAATTTGGGTGTACTAAGATACTTCTAACTTTAGAAATCCAGAAAGAGTTTTCCAACGACATTAAGACCAAAATGACTCTATCAGTGGCAGCAACAAACAGAAGGAGGAAATATGGTTTTGATTTGGAAGGTTTTACTGCGTCATTATAAAGATAGGGACAATTAGGAAAAGTATAGATGCATTTGGGTTAGAATTTTACCTAGTGTCAATATTTAAAGATACAGGAAAAGGGAACTCAGATTTGTAGCACACCCTATCATTTGGTAATATTTTATGGTGTTAGAACAGCTGAATACATCTATTTTCTCTTCTCCTCCTTAATATGACATCAATGCAAGAAATAATTTCTGTCTGCAAGCTTACATCAAATGCTAGCGTGAAGTAATTTTTGCAGCAAAATTTTGACCACCTGTAAATTGAGATTTAGCGTATATTAATGGAGGCTTAGTTCTGTTAGCTGGTATTTCCCTATGAGATACGTTTGCCTGGACATAGGGTTATTTAGTTGGTATTTTCTGAGTAAAGTAACAAAGTCAACTGTTGTTTTGAAACATTACATAATATTCCATGTCATAGTGTACAGTGCTGCTGTCATTATTTTGAAATTGGTAATTTTTTTTTTCTGTTTAATGATGATAGATGTGCTTTGTTTTAAATAGTGAAGTGGTTTGTACAAAGGGTAATTCCTCTTAAATGGAGCAATTGCTCATAGTGGACATTCACGGATCGAAAACAATTGAACTGAAACTTCAATATCAACCTTTTCTGTCTTTAACAAGAAAGTAGTGCAGGATACAGCTCTTGTATCAATGATGAAAAGAATCCACCATGAAAACAAAACAAAACCAACAAACCCTCAGTTTCTACCCCGGCTATTCCATTAGTGCTTACATGGTAAATTAGTGTAATTTTATTTGGGCCTTAAGCATTATGACTATGGAGAAAAGCTGAATTCCCCACTCATTTACTTATGTCATGCTTCTGGATCTGATGATTCATAGGAGTCTGAAAGACTTTTTATCACATTCTTTCTTCATGGCTTAATTCAACGTTGATTTATTTGGTAGCATTTTCAATTGATGTAGTCAATAGTGTCAATAATGGAATGAGGATTAGAACAGATTATCTTTGTGCTAAAATTGTGTAAAGAATTAAAATGGATGAACAATTCCTGGATACAGTTTACCTTTTTTATAGAGCAGAAGCACATCAATTGCTGAATGACACTATTGCAGTTACAGCTCTAAGTACGTGTCTTTTGCATTTTTTACTTTAGTGAGTCTTCAAAGGATCAGGTATGTTAGTTGAATTCAATAACTGATGTTTTATGATGACACTGTCTAAACCTATCATGAGAACACTGCCTTTATTTACCTAGTCCATTTATCGTACTCACTCTGTGGCTCTCCTGTAAAATCAGTTAATCTGACTTTAGCTCATAAAAATTGTAAGCATCTGTTAGCTTACAAATTGGAGTCTTTGCACAATTTTGTTCCTCAGTCTGCTATTTCGTGGCAATTTTCATGTGAGAACATACAACGTCTGCTTATGACTGCATGAGTGAAAAGAAGTCCACGTTACTAATGCTCACTCACCATCTGTTTTTCTTACAGCTGGGCCTTGAATAATTGTCCAGTAGCTGATGGACTGAGGGTAGGCAATCTTTTCAGGGTTTTCTGATTCATTTAACCAGCTTCACTGCCCCAAGAGAAAAACAGTGCTTGTTTATTCGTATGTGTAGGATAAAAAGCTGTACTTTGTCAGATAAATTATAATACTCTGTTAAAACAAGAAAAGAAATTACCATGCTACAAACAATATCCTGGGGATGCATTTGCACCTAAGGGGGCAGTGTGGCACTCTTAGGGGATTTTAGTATGTGAATGAAACAGACCTCAAAAGGTGGGAGTGTAATTGTTGCATTGAGAAGCACTGCTAATGCAGAAGTAAGGAATGATGTCTTGATGTGCTCTTTATGTTAATTAGGGTAAATAAGATCATTTGGTATTCACCAATAAACTTCGAAGCTGGTATTTGAGACTCCACCTCTGATGCAAGGCAAATTTACATGTTTACTTTTGTCTCACAAGAGCTGTTTAATTGTTTTCCAGAGACTAATGAGAAAGTGGCTTAGAGATCAAGTGCCATAGCAGTACTCATTCTGAATAAGAGCTAGTTTGGGGCATTTAACTACAGCGTTGTCAAACAAGGTCAGTCTCTTTCACAATAGCGAGAGGAGGTGCTTTAGTTAAGTACTCCCCTCTTTAAATACTAGAAGGAAAAAAACCCACAGCCCAAACAAAAAAAAACAACCCCAAACAACACACGAACACCAAAAACCCCCCAACCAACCAGAGTCGGTTAAGAAGATTACTTGCTGCTTTGCCGTGTAAAACCAAGAGCAGTTGCAAAGGAGCTTCCATGTGGCAGAAGCAGGTGAATATTTTTGGCTTAGAATTGGTTTTATAACTGGGCTCTTTGAACATTTTAAAACACTTCAGCTGAAAAGTGATGGCTGGATTTTCTGTTGTGAGCTATTTGTAAATTGTCAGTATTCATTGATATTTGCTAAATATGTATATGGATGGTTATTTTCTGAAAAAGTATGTAGTGTGTATTTTATGCCAAGGAAGGTGTGTGTTGGTTATTTAAGCAGGGATTTTTCTCAGGACAACTAGTAGATGTTTCATTCAGTTTGTGTAGATTTTATGACCAGTAGCCATGTAATACTAGACTATGAAGTTTTTTGGTTTTTTAAATGTGTGTATTTTTGAACTGGTAAATGTATGCTATCATTGTGTTAATATTAAAATATTTTTGAAATATTTAATAGGTAGTATAAATGAAAGTGATGAAAATTGTGACATGAAATTGATCACCTTGCTTTATAGAGTTAGAATAATGTTAGTGGAAAGGAGAAGTCAACACCCTCTAAGAGTCCTTCAAGCTTTCCTGCCTTTTAAAGGTGTATGTGCGATTGATTTATCAGTTCTAAAGTGTGATGTGTAGTACAAGAGCTCTCCTGAGGAACTGCTGTCATTTCTTTGCTAGCCTTGCTCATTTACCTCTGAGTTGCCTAGTGCAGCGCCATTGACTTCTTTTACATTTTGCTTCCCCTCCTACTCTGTCAGTGCAGCAGCCCAGTGAATTTAATTAGAGAAAATAGCATATCTAATGTCTATAGTATCCTGACTGGTTGTAGTTGGGCCTTTGGTCTTTTGCACTATAGCAGACTCCAGCTGTGGCGAGATCTCACTGTGTTTTGATCCTGCTCTTTTTCATTGTGTTGAACACATGCAGAATCAAAATTAGATACTGTAGTAAGAACTGAAGCATTCAGTGAATTATTTTTTTGTTCACAGTGAGTCACTGATTTTTATTTTTTCCCCTGGATATGGAAAGAAAGTGTGTTGTGCTTTAGAACTGAGATACTTAAGATGTTCAGATGCTCATGAATAAGAATGCAAGTACTTTCATCTTCGAGCATTTTTTAAATTTACCTTTTGATCCTTTAAATCAAAACACACCAAAAATTGTTGATCTTCCTATCTGTAACATTTTGAATATGCCTTTTTTTGTAACTCTGCATAGATTTAGTAGTATCATCTCATGTATTTGTGAGGTGTGTGTATATTTATAGTTATGATATGCCTTGCCCCAATTCCTCACTGACTTGCACTAACATTTATTATTATTATTGTGTAGCTTCAAAGGCTGCTTCTTTGGTTTTGCTTCTCATAGCCTCTTTTTTTGCAGGTATCTTCATTGTCTCTACTGTGGCCAGTAAGGCTTCTATAAATTAAATAGTTAATTACAGGTATTGATTATGGGCATGAAACTTTCTTCACAAAGAAGGAGTGATAAGAAGTTTTAAAATATAAGCTTATGTTTTCATAATGGAACTTTCATAAGACAGTATGAATTTAAAGTATTTGTTTGAAATAAGTTTCAGTAAGTATTACAGAAGGAGACAAAAAACCTGTGAAAAGTTCTCCTGGAGAATAAGATGTTGTCAAAACAGAGCTAGTGTGAAAATTTGGGGGTGAAAAGGAGTCAGACAGCCCATATATTCAATGAGTGTCCCCTCCTTTCTGAAGCTTTTTTTCCTTGTCATGTATTAGTCCTGTCTCTGGGATGTTACATGGCTTCATAGCTCAATTAATGTTCTATGGCAGGAGGAGGAAAAAAATGTCTCTCTCTTGTCAGAAGCAAAGTTATTTACTTTCAAAAGCTGACAGAATAGCACTGCAGGGGCTTCATTTATTTCCGTTCAGAATGTCATTATTGTGTAATGCACAGGGACTTCTGCATGCATTGCAGGCTTATTCTTGTAGTCTTTAGTCTGCTGGATGGCTACATAAGTGTAAAATGGCACACTGGAATGTTTCCCTATTCTGACTTTAGTTCGTTCTACTTTTGCATTCCAAGTGTCTTAAATATTTACTGTTTAGATGGCGATAAACTTGTTTGTCAGTGGTGCTGATGCTTGATACGTGTGGAATCACGCTCTGGCCTAGCTGAAAGACTGATTGTATCCTTAGTTACTTTTATAGTATGTGTCATTTCTCCTGATGGGCAGCATATGGTTTGAGACCGCTTTTTCAGCGTTACTCTCTCTCTGTCATACTTTTTAGGTTTTTCTGAGTCTGTCCCCAAAAGGAATATTTTAGTACCGAATGTTTTATAAAGACTACTTGCTATTTCATTTCAAAGTTTGAAAAAACATTCAACTTTGTTGTTGTTCTATTACATGTACTTCAGAGGCAAGATAAGTAGCTTTGATGTTCCCTATCCACATTCAGTGTGTCGCTGCAAAAATACAGGAGTGTTCAGAAATTGCAATTCCAAGAGTTTTGGCTTATTTTTCCTTTCTGGTTGCTACCATCTTTTCCAGCTCCACTTAGAATACCACACTTAGCACATTCAGATGAAATTACCTGTTGCTCTGCGGAAAGATTTTTTGGTACACACCTAAAGTAAAAACACTGATACAGCTAACTTCAGGAGTTCCTTGTCCACAGACATTGCCTTTCTTTCTGCCTGCTGTTAAAAAAAACTAATAAAATAAATGCTCCAATGGAGAGTTACTTCATTTGGAGAGGAGTCATCTTTTCAGTGATAGTTGATTTTTTTTTTTTTTTTTTTGTTAAAACTAACCCCACTTTCATTAGGTTTTTTCAGTTTAAAGTGGTAAACTTAACATTTTAAAAGTTCAACATGTATTCATTAGTAGTAGACTTTATTTGAACACAGCTTGTCTTTAAATGAAAGGAAAAAGATTATAGTTCTAAATGGGCTTGCTTGCTTCTTTCCTCCTTTTCTCTTCCTTTATTTGCAGACATAAAATCCAATAAATTTCTATTGCAGTTGCTGGGCTTGGGGGAGAAAAAGGAAAGGAAAAGTACAAAGCTATTGGGAAGCGTCAAACACGGAGAATGATGAAGTACATTTCATAGCAACCAATTCCAACCCCAAAATCCCTGTTGTGCAGGAAGGCTTTCCAGCTCACACAGGAAATTCAGCCATTGCACAGCACAGTATTAATGATTTATACACACCGCACCACTGCTTTTGTTCACTAGCAGAGCCAGGTTGTGTTAATAAAGGAATTTCAGGGAAAAGGGTCCCGGCATGCTGAGTTGTTTTGCTCAATGCGGTGGATGCTGCCTTCATAAATCAAAGGAATTTAGTGCTTTACAACCTTTCAGAGCTGCTGAGGGTGGGTTTTTTTTTCTTTTTTTAATCTGATTCACCTAGGAATATTTTCATTTCTTTTCTATAATAAATGAATGAAGTACTGGATGAGATCTATCTCAGCTGTTCTAGGGTTGATTGGTTTGCTTCACAGTGGCGTTCTACTTCCATTTGTTTTCCATTTGGTGTTTATGCTTTATGGTATTGTCAATGGAAAGAGGCTAGCATGGTTTTATTAACATAAAGATATGCAGATCACGTTATATTCTGTCTTGTTTCTTAGAAATAACTAAATAAAATGTAAAGGCAAAATATGTTTGCGGTAAGCAAAACAATTTTGTATTCTTTATCTAAAATAAAAAATCTAATAACACTATTAAAGTATTTATAATTTTAAAATCAAGATAATTTTTTATTAGCAAAAATACACTTCCATATTCTTTCGCAGTAAATGTGAGTGTTAATTTTCAAAGTTGTTTTTTTAATCTGGAATCTTTGTTTCCTAATAGCAACTGCAGGATTGGGTACTTAATTTTGTATTAATTCACATAATGATTCTTTTCAAATAGTGGATGGATATTGATATTACTAAAGAAAATACGTATCTACGTTTGATTATAGAAATTAAGATGAAGGATGGTTTAAAAAAGCTCTCAAAATTCTGATGTGAAATAGAGTATTAAACAATGTTATGGGACACTCTCCTAGAAAATAAACGCTTGGTTTGATACTTACGGAATCTGATCTGTATTTTCTATTACTGTTTTACAAAAGGGGGAGGGGTAGAAAATAATTACAGAGAACATGTTTTGCAGTTAAAGGGAATCTAGCTTTCCAGGGGAATCTTAAGACTTTGTGTTACACAGCAGGCGCAGTGGTTTTAGTTTGTTTGGATCATTCAAAGTCATTGATTCATGTAGCTTTTGCTTAGAGAAAATGTGACTGCCTTGTCCTGGCTTGGTACAATAGGAAATATGGTTCCCTCCTAGCTTTATGAAAGTCAACAATGTGGGAATCAGTATTGCAGAAGTCAAAGATACTTACTACTGAGAGGAATTTTTTGTTTGTTGTTTGTTCTGTAGTCTGAAGGTGGATAAATACCCTCTTTTCCTTTTTCATCACTGGTTTAAATATCACAGATTAATATAAGACAGGTGCCCAGTAAATGAGGTTTATGTTTATAGAGTACCATTTTTGTATTTGTTTGTCCTCTATTATTTGGGTGCATGAGTGTTTCATTGTATTTAATTATGTCTGTGAGGCACAAGACAACAGTAACATCTGCTCTATTGTTTCCTTGGTTTACAGATAGCTTTGATGGGTTATTAAACAATCTATTTTTTCAAACAGAAACCAGGAAAACAAGCTGCACCCATAATATGTAATTTTGTAAAGGTACATTATGTAATTAGCTGTCTAGTATTTGCACAATAATCCTTTATTTTGGTTGAATAAATGCTACTCCATTAAAAATATGTGATGATCTCAGGCAGTTTTTATTTAATAGTGAATTTCTAGTTTATAATATATGGGTTAAGTTGATTTCAGCACTACTGAATTGATTTCACCATACATTTTATATTTAAATAAAGTTCTTGAATTGTGAATGCTAATACAAAAATTAGAAATATGTATTAACTTTCATTTATTACTGAAACAGCTACTGATGAACTCTTACTGATTACAGAAAAAATATTAATTAACTAGAATTATTTTTGAGTAAATGTTTTCTCTGTTGCCAGAGGATCAGCTGGGGAAAGCAATGCTCAAATTGCTTTTACTCTCACAGATCTTAGTCAGGGCCCAACAACTCTCGGTATTCCCTTGCGAAGAGAAGTTGTACTGTACGAGCAGGGAGACAACACTGTAGAACTTGACTCTTCTACATATGGGTTTCCTCTTGGAAGAGTGCTTGTTTCAACCCCTCGTGGCAGGGGGTTTGGAACTAGATGATCTTTAAGGTCCCTTCCAACCCAAACCATTCTATGATTCTGTGATTATCTGTTCTGATTTTGTTTTGTTTGGTTTTAATGTATCTGTCAACTGTTTTGAGTTTCTTTATGTAACACTGACGTCCACTATATTCTCTCTGATTGGGTTAAGGTAAATGACTGAAAAATTCCGAATACACAGCATGTGACTGTTTTTGCCTCAAAAATAGAATGTAGAAGAACTCCCAAACGCTAATGATGAACAAATCCTAAAATTAGGCTTTCTGTAGCTTTTATCGTAGCAGAAAGTCACCTATTAAAAATGTTTAAGGAAGAACATGAGTTTGTAGTATTTTCATGGCTATTGAGCTGCCACTGTATACTGTTATAGAGCTACAGCTATCTGTAGCTGTTTCTTATATGTGTACATGTGAGGCATTTGAAGTGCTGTTAATGGAATGTGGTTGTTCTATGTACACAGGTTTTCCATTGAAATACAGTTGTTCAATATCATTTTAATGTGAACTAAACTACCCCTTGTATATACATAAAGAACTGCATTCAAAGGAAAAAAAAAGTATAGTAAGAATAGTTACTCAGAAAAGTATGCATCATTAACTCATGTAGGACTGATGTTCCAGGTGCTTATTTAAATGTTATTTTTCAAAGTGGCATTCAGTTTTTAGCGTAGAATGAAAATGCCTCACTTTTTTATGCAAGGGCTTGTTAGAAATACTTTGTTATCTCCCTCTCACCTATCCATGTGCATCAGCAGCAAAAGATGTGAACATAAAACAGGGATTTCAAATCTGCTCCTTCAAGTGTCAGTAAATGGTCTTCAATAGATTTGGAGGATTACGCTTGCAGTTTTGACTCTTCACAAACACGTGACAAATGGAAACCCAAACAGGAACTTCTAAATACAGTTTTCTAAAAAAACCACAGGAATGCCAGGGTGATGCTGTTTGTAGGGAACTTTGTTTTAAAGGTATTTCCAGAAACCCACTGTGGGGTTGGGGGGGAAGGTTCTGTGGTTTTGTTTGGTTTTTTTCCTATAATTTTTATTGCTAAATGGTTTGACAGGGTGTGTGTCATAGTAACTGTTCGTTATAAACAAACATATGTGTTCATATACAACCAAACAAACCATGCAGGTGTCTTCAAATGCATGTGTGGGAATGGAGCGTTGATGGGCTTTTTTTTCGTATGCAATGCAGAAAAGGATTTTAATGGGAGAGAAAACCAGGATCAAAATATCTCCTGGGGTAGATCAACACAGTTTATTGACTTCCACTAAGGATGTTGTCCTTGGCTTTGCTCTAAAATTAATGCATTGTACAGTTTATGTGCATCTTCTCTGATCATCCTATTCGTGTATATTTTGCTTGATAATAATTTTAAGTACTTAGTTACACTAAAATCATAAAAGTGGTGTGTGCTCCCTTCCAGCAGAAAATGAACTTTGAAACTGCTTTATGGAAACTCTAAGGGAAAGTGTTATTTTCACAGATTTATGAAGGAAGCTGAGTTACAGCAGGCGGCCTCTGATCTGTGATCGTGGTGGCCACTGGTTATTTGCATAGCTTCTCGAGGAATAAGTGCTATGGAGCACAAAACTGTTCAGTGTTTTGTTTGCGTGATCTTAGCAGCTAATCAGAGCTGAACAGTAGAGGATAAGAATTCAGGAAATGTAACTCTTACTAGTACCATAAATGGCCAAATAGATCAGTAGAGAACAACAAAGGTTGTTAACTTCCATTGCTTATACAGTAGTACTAGATTACACAAGCATCTAAGGAAGCAGGCTGTGAAGGAGACCTATCATTAAGAAAAAAAATTGAGAGAATGATAAAAACCATTGAAAATAACTTCTGTAAGAATCCACTAGTCCCAATTGACTCATTAATTATCTTGAAATCTGACAGCTCCGTAGAAGCAGCTATGTAGCACTTTTCTGTCATTGCAATACCAGAGAGATGTTTCAATAATAGCATTTATAATCCAGATGTGCAAAAGTTATGTCTGTGGGAACAACAGGATATGAACTTTCAGTGCAGTTCGTTTTTGTTGAGCAACACAAATCAAAACTTGTAGGGGAATATTACATTTCTTATTTTCATTTGTTCCTGGTGTTCAGTTACACACATTTTGGTGTTTTGCTTTTTTACTAAACGGTATCATGGTTGCATTTCTTGTGGTTCGGGATAGATCACTATCGAAAAATCTTGAGAAAAGGTAAGATGCTCTCAGTCAAAGAGCTTGAGTTAAATTTTTGTTATCTGATCCTCCTATGTTGCACTGCAGGAGAACTGGGCACACCTCAGGTCTTAGAAGGAGACTACTTATTCTTTCTCTTATTTCTTGCAGCAATATAATCTTACTGATATCCAACTAATAACCTTAATATCAGCTAAAGTCAGCTAAAGTAGATTTCAATAAAAATAGAAATAATCCTCTTCTGTTGCCCTTCTCTGCAAAAATTTACACTTCGCTGGTGTGCTCCAAGGGCACTGACAAAGCTTGATTAAAACCTAAATGAAGGTGAGATTAAAAAGGCTGTCCTTTCTGTATTCCCTTCTAATATCAAATGGAATTAACCAAAAGTAAGAAGGTTGGTAAGTAGATGACAGGAAAGGCTCTTACCACCTGGCATTGAGTGTTACGGTTTTCTGTTCTTTGGTGCTTGTTCTATCCTTTTCTATTATTCTGATCAGTAGCACGATCCCCATAGGTTTGCGTTGTCCTGAGGAAGTTGTTGTGAGAGAGAACATTAGAAATCAAATATTCACGTTAATTCAGTATCCATTGTGGTTGCTGAAGAAAATCACCTGTTTGGTAGAATAGTTATTTGGGACTGGAATGTATAATGAGTAAGTAGAATATTGCCTAAGAGGTCTTGGGGGAGGGGAGGAAAGAAAACACATGATGTGATTCTTTAAGGTGTAATCTATTTACTGTATTACCAGGAAGTTTTGTTGAAGCTTAATACAAGGAACTTTATTCTTTCAAAGTAGTTTTCCTGTGTACTAGCTGTTCACACGAAGGTGCCTGCAGAGAGTACCAGAGCATTTCCACTCACATTGACCTGGCCTCAGTCACAGACCTTCAGACTATGGGCAGGAGAGGTCTGACCCATCTCAGGAAAAGCCAGGTGCTCCTATACTATGTAATCTGTTGGCTGGATAGGCTATGCACAGCAGCTACCTGTGAGCATCAGACTGAGTTTAGGAGTGGTGGCTGAATTGCTGAACATGGGATTGAGTGTGTCTCTGAAGAGCTGCATTAGGAGATATCTATGAGACTGAAATGAATTCAGACATAAAGTAGCAATGAAGTTGAAAAAGCTCTCTTAACTTTGTGTTATTCAGATTTGGAGGCAAACGTCATATCAACTGTGCCTTCTAATGCTTTTGGCCGAATCCTGCCTGTGCCAGATGCTCCTAGCTTGTAGTTCTAGGCTAAACTTCAGTACATAAAACTATTGCCGATGTCTTGAATAGAGCTGAATTATAGCTTGCATTACATCTAATGCCTTCAAGTCTTGATATTTTATCTCTGGAGAATATGAAAGTTGTCAGTTCTGAACAGAAATCCCCTCTGATTCCTTTAAAGACCTGTAGGGTCTTTATTATTTTGGGGTTTGAATAGGTTATTTCTCCAAGGCACCCTGCTCACTTAGGATATCTACCCTATGCTGATTTCTGCAATCAAACCATTGCACTTGGCATAGTAGGGTGCTAGAATGATGTACTTTTACAGGCAGGAGGCATGATTTAATACCATCTCATGATTCACCATGCAGTCCTATTAATATGAAGTTTACTCAAGGGAATGAGTAGCTGTTAGTTGTCAGCAAATCCCGTGTGTATTAAGAGGGTGAAGTTGTATTGAAAGATCCTCACAGTGATACTCTGCTGTTCCCAGGGGAAGCAAATGAAAACTGTACTTCGATGAATAATGAATGTACTAATTGAGGTCGAGAAGAAGTCATAGCTTCCTGTGATACAGTAGTCAGAGTAGTCTGACTACAGCAATAAAGAGAAGTCCGTTTGACCAGATTTGGCAATGAAAATATGTGGCTGTCTATCATCTCCACACAACCAAAGCCCAATAGATGACAGAGACAGGTGACTTGTCTGTTCTAGAATACACTGTTGTAGTCCTGAGATCCTGTTTTATGCATGTTGGTGTCAACAAGAAGATGGCCGTGAACTGATACTGAGTGAGGCTGGTTGTGTGCTCAGGTATTGGCAAAAGTCCTGTGTGGAATGGATGATAATCTATCATGGCATTGCTTGGGTATATCAATAGGATTCATTAAGAGGGGATATTGATTAGAAGTCAGTCTGTTCCTGATTTGCAAGGAAAAATATATTTTGTTGCTGCTGGTCTGTATTTGCAAATGAATGTACCCCAAGGGGAGGATTACAGCTTGCTCCTACCTATTGGCAAAATACATGCAAAAATAGGTATTTCTTGGGCATCTTATATCCAGCATACGAAAGAGAAGAATAAATGAATGAGATTAAGATATGTGAAAGTACGATAGTAATACATATTTTGTGAAATACATTTTAAAATAAAGATCTATGTGATACTCCTTATCATTTATGCCACTGGAAGATGTGTGTCATTTTCAGCAGTTTGGCAATGTAACTTGCATGATGTCAAACAAGCATGAGATATTGAAAGTGTCTGTTCTACGTTTCATACAAGATTTTCAAAACTGCTTAACTTCACATAGATTGGAGGCTTATCTCAACTTTTTTTTTTTTTTAAGAAATGGCAGATAAACTCAAGAGCAGAGTAGTGAAAGATGTCTGAAGTAGCCTGGAGATGGGAAAGAGTTTGTTCTTAAAGAAGCTAACAGTGAAAATACGACTGATTTGGTACGCTATCCAGCCGATAGGAATTATGTAATAAAAGCCAATATGGAGCTCTGTAAGAAAAGGAGTAAAAATACAGTGCACATTAAGACATAAGAAACATAGTGAAGACCTTTGCAACGCATCTTCGGTGTTGTGAATAAGTAGTAATGTATGCATGTCAAAATCAACTCTTGGTAGTTAAAGCAATAGTAGTTTCCTCCAGTTCTGCAGCTAACTTTTCTGAGTGATCCAGGATAATAGGAGACAAGCAGAGAAACCCCCTTCACAAATAGAATTGTACAGGGCCACAGAGCTGTTCATAGAAGGAGCTGCCTTACATATGGCTTGCATCACCTTGTGTGCTGCACCACTTTTTGTGGCTTTAGAAGATGATTTTCTGTGTGACATCTTGCATAGGCTAATGTTATCCTTCTTCCTACTTCAGTGCCCAGCACATGAAATAACTGAAGTTCCCAGATTGATCCTGCAGCAGTTTTGACATGAATGCTGGCACAAAAAGACAAATCTGGTTGTGATTCAGAATCTTTCTAATTCATATGAAAACACAGATAAGTCAAAAGGCACCTATAGCTATTTGTTTGTTTTTCAGAGAGTAGTGGTTCACAGATTTTTCTCTGGTTTTGTGCCGTGATATGTGTGGACGATGACGGGTCCTTACACTTCAGTGGTAGTCAAAGCAAAGTCCAGCCACAGAGGCATCCCTTAACTCCTTTTTTTTAACCTGCTTCCTCTGTCTTGCATACATTTATTGCCTCTATAAGTGAATGTGTTTTGTGACTCACTGAAGGGTAAATCACCCTATCTGCTATGAGGAGACAAATAGGTACCTCTAGCAATCCAGTCTAAGCAGGAACTGAAGGTTTCTAAGGATATAGAAGAGGGCAAGCCATTTATGTAAAAATCTCTGCCTTCACATGCTCCTGAAAACGTGAAGCTACGTAGGTGTATACCTTTTGAGTGTGTGTGTTCTTTCATATTACTGTCATAGGTGATGATCTTTCTTGTACCAGACACAGTTCTCTTCAAAAAGGAATTTACAGTCTAAGATGGATACAAATGTATAGCTGACTTGCAGAGGAACAGAGATGTTGGTCGTCTGCTACTCAGCAGTTAGTTCATCCCCCAGTCAACGTTTTTGTGTGGCATTCTGGCAAGAGGAGGTTTTATGGGCTGAAAGAGAACATTCACAGATGTTTATAGAAAGTTCTTACCTTGTTTCAGGAAATTATAGGAGAAAGCATCGATGCCATTTTGAGTGTGGTTAGGAGGTGAAGGAGCGTAATATTCAAGGCTATATGAAGAAGATACTAATCTTTCAGTTGTTCACAGTAGTAGCTAGGGTAGGAATAGGCTGAAGTGAGCGCTTGAAGGTGATGACAAGTACTGTATAGTTGCTGAGGTGGTAAAAGGATGTGTTGTGGGGCAATGCAAGGAGGGGAAGGAGAAGTGGTCTTTGTGGGAGCATTCCAAAAGAAACGCAAACGTGCCATTCTTTAGCCGATGAGATACTAGAGCAGCAGGTGAATCAGTGCACAGTACTGACAATGAAAAAGAAAGTTTGGAGTTAGCCAAACCACGGAAAAAGAATTGGCCAAGTATTCAGAGACCAACATTTGCTGAAATATTGCACTTCAAATAAAGTAAGAGCAATTGGCCTATAATGTGAAAGCCTTGATTTTTCTAGGGCTACAAATTGTTTCCCAAATATGCTTCCTAAGTTTCTGCATGAGGTGATTCTGTCTGAAGCTGTCATAGTCAGCAGGAGTGTAATTATTTATTTATCTTTGAAATCTCTAAATTTGCCACCATTGTATATTTAAAAAAAAAAAAAAAAGGCTAGAAAGTTGAACTTCAGTGGAACTGAAGCATTGTTGGTTTCTGATTGAAAGAATCAGCCAGGTTCGTCTTGTACTGCAGCTAGTTTTTAATTTGATCCTAAGAGCTAACGTTACTTTCAAATAGAAACTTAAAGTTCGGAAGAAAAATGTTAATACCAAATGGGCTTTATCCCACAAGTGTTTCACATAGTTGAAAAAGATGAGCTCTCCCAGTTGTAAACAGTTTCTATATCCTTGCCCTATACACTAGTGTAAACTGAGAAGGTTAATAAACTCGACAAACTCTGACAACATCTGCCATACTTGTATCGGTATGGGATCAGCAGATATCTTTGATTTGTGTATGTGATAATTTCTACTTTAAAAGTCACTAAAATATCCATGTTTTATTTTGGTTCTGCTGTTAAGTATAATAGGAGTTGGCTGGGGAATTGATGCTTGGCATGGACAGCTCCTACACATACTTCAAGCTTTGCTTGGAAGATTGGAATAGAGTCGGCAGCTGAGGACAGGGGTCGAGTCTGGATGGTGCTTCTGGTGCCCTTGAGGAGCCTTTCGTCTCAAATGGTTTTTGCAGAAAGGTGGAAATGGTCTTTGGAAGACAAGTGTAGTAGTTGTAAAAGTGTCAGCAGCTATGGTTGGGAGGATGGGGGAAGGCATGTAGGACAGCTTTTTCTGTCTACCAATATTTAATTTAATGCCTGGGTCTACTTACCTCAGGCAATGCTAATCAATGGCAGCTCACCTTCTCTTTTGGAGCGTGCACGGTGCTGATCTGGTAATACTTTTTTAGGGACAATAATCTAAAGTTGCTGTGGGTGATGGAAACTACCAGGAGACTTGGGAACTACTGTATCCTGTCAGTTCTGGGTTTTCCTTTACCAGAAAACCACTGAGAAATCTTAAAGAGAAAATGGAGAGCATTTGGAGAACAGGAAAGGTGGCCAGAAAATGGGAGGCTTGAATAAAAGCTTAAAGGAATCAAATATGACATAGTATAAGCTATGAAGAGAGTGGCAAAGTGGTACCTGAATTATTTACGATCTCTGAGATCGGAAAGTGAGGCCAATATTGGAAGGAAGTAGAAATTATTTGAAGTTCGTTGGTGTTGTACAGCATTTGAAAGAACCATTGTTTGTGGTATTTTGAACTAGATATAGGCATTAAGAAGAATTAATTATTTGGCAGAAAGGTGGTCTACATAGATTACTGCTGTCAGGATCTGATTAGAGCATACATCATTGATTGGCTGATGACTGCATTGCAGGGGTCTGCCTTTTCCAGGCAATGTGGCTCCAGGGAAGTTGCTAAAGTCTTTGTTACCCTGAACCCTAGCAAAACTAGGCATTTGCTTTTGCCTGGAGGAGTATTTTGGTCATTATCTAATATGCCATTTAGGTATTATATGCAGGTGGCATCAAAACCTTGGCCCTTCTTGTATAATTTTAATTTTTCTTGTTCTGCCTGAATGCGTAGCCCAGTTTTCAGGCATACTGCTGCCTTTATTTCTTTCTGTGTGCATCCGTACCGTACAGAGGGCTCTATTTCTTTCCCATTTCAAATGACTTGTTAGCAAGTCCATGGTGAAATCACTATTTAGAGCACTCCTGTCAGTAGCTTCAGTTCTTTGCTAAAACATAAGATTATGGCATTGGACTGCTGAGCCTGAAACACTTATGTATTTTGTGACCTTCTACTGCTACCTTAGCTTGCTTAACCTATGCTGTTCACCTTTAAAACCAGCTTCTTTCTAGGAGGCAAGTTCATAACTGGACTACTGTGTCAGATTTTGGAAGTTTCATTGTTCAGTCAATTTCTGTGTAGAAAAATTATATCTCTTACATTAATCAATTCAAATAATGCATTGCATTATTGGTGCAAAAATAGTCTTTAATTAACAAGTTTAAAAAAGGTGTGTATTGTATGAGCTATTTAGCTATCATTCAGGTAGTATCACTTGGGAGTTTTCAGTCCAATGTGACTAAATTTTTATATTGCTGCTGATTTTTAAAACTGCAGATTCATTTTCATAAATAATACCTACCTTCTAGCAAAATTCTGCAGAAATGAAACAAATAAGATTGTATATTTTATTTGTGTATATATATTTTATATATAAAACTAGTGTTCATCTATTTTCTTGTTCTTTTCTCCTGTCTTTAGTTTTGAAAATCAGTTTTCGGTTTCAGAAAATCCTTGAAAATTTTTAATGAAAAAGAAAAAAAAACAATGGTTTGGGTACAGATAGCTGAAAGAAACATGCCCTCCATTAGCATACTGAAAATGGCTTAGCATGTCATTTTTTTCTAACAGGATTATAATTTTCTGGAATGTAATGGAAGTAAAAGCTGTATAGTTGTTTAAAATAGATGATCTCCTCTTTTCCACCCACACACATACTTAATTTTTTGCAAGGAGTAAGAGTCCTGGAGTAGGCAGGAAGTAAGTACTGTCACTGTCAGTGGCTTCAGACAGGTGTTTGATGTGCATATTACTGACCGTTCTGACTTTGTCCTCGCAAAAACATTTAGGCTCATGCTTAACCTTAATCATGCAACAGGTCCTGCTAAAGTGAAACAGAATTATTATCATATTTAATACTCTTCTGACTCGGTCTCTGAGTCGTCAGCACTCTTTATGGTCAAATTTCATGTATTCAATATATTCTTGCAGAACAGGAGTAACCATTATTGCTAACTAACAGTGAACTGTAAAACTTAAGACAAATTTCCTTTTTGTGTGGCTGGGAGGGAAAACAAATATGTTGGTATAAACTGGTGAAACTGATGAAGTTGTGTTGGCGTAAGTTCAGAATTTGGCACGGGGTGGAGATGCAAGTAAAGCTGTATTGTACTTCTGTGGTTTTGATTCACAGAGGTTTGTGCGAACTTAGGTAGCTGGTGCACACATGGGACATCATCAAAGCGCCCAACCAGAAAGTCAGAGCTTGGATTTGGAGTGCCATACAGCTATACATTTAGAAGCATGTTGTTATAGTGAGGCAAGCAAAGCATCCTTTCATTAAAACAGGTAACTACAGTTTATTTTCAAAGTTTGTTTTTATATATTAAAATCTGCAATGTAGTAAATGTAAATGCTTTTTAGACATTTGACGTTTTCATTATTTTTGAATGTTTATACTGCTTGCAAAGGACTGGAAGGGTCTTCCTGTAAGTTGCTGAGTTCAGACTACCACTAGTATTGGCATCATATAATTTTCTTTTATAAGCTATCCTTTTTTGTTACTATGGATTTGGAAGGCTGTTCTAGACCCTCACTTAGCCAACACCAAAATACTTTTTAAAAATAACTTGAAAAAATATTTTCAGCCTAAATTTATGAATAACTAGTTTTTCCTTGAGTTTTAGTGTTTCAGGATTGTCCTTAGCTTAAACAGTCTCTTCCTCCTATTGTTTCTTCCCTCTTCATAGTTTTGCTAGGATAAACAAATGAAACTTTCTTAGGTTCCTGTTACAACGTAGTTGCTCCATTCCCCTGAACAACACAAAAAGGACTTTCTCTGCAGCTGTTGTAGTTGAATTTGACCTTTTTATTTAATGTGGATGAAGCGAACGGTATGCTATTGGAAGTACCTCTAAAAAATCAAGAAATTAATTGAGAAATAAAATTAATTAAGAAATACTGATAATTTACCTTTTCGTATTTACATCACACTAGCAGCTCAGATTCCTTAGACAGATGCAGTGAGGTCCTGCTTTTCTTCCTCCTGAGTTTAGAACTGAAGTTTCTGTTACTAGCAGAAGCATGACCTTACGTTTTGTATTATTGAATTTCTTCCCTTTTCTATTAATGCAGTCCACAAGGTTGTGCAATTCTTGCTATGTAATATTCTTATCCTTCTCAGTCTTGACAGTACCTTCCAACTTTGTCATCAGGAAATTTCATCAGCATGTTGCCTTGTGCCAAAATAATTAATGAAAATGTTAAGCAAAAACTGTCCCAGTACAAATCACAGAAAAGCTTCCCTTGAGCCTCTGCTCCACTGTACAAATCCTCTTGCTCTTTAGGTTTTTCTAACATTTTATCAAGTACGTACATGCAGAAACAAAAAAAAGACTAGGTATTTTACAGAAGAATTTAGCGATCCTTATGTATGTCAGTTGTCCCATTGAAGTAATTTGAGTAAAGCTTGCAGAATCCATTTTATAATCTCCATTCCTAGGTGAAAGAATCTTTCTCTTCAACTGCAGCTCACTCTGTTAGACCAAACAAATAGGTAATAGTTAAAATGAACTTTTTTTTAGAAATGAAATACTTTTAAATGAGTTGGAATGGCAACTCGCTTTCGCATATATACCTTTTGTTTATGTATTTCTGTATGCAAGTTAATAACTGATTTTGTATTGGAATTTGTGACAGTCTTTTGGCAAACCCCATGATGTGTCAGCCTACTGTGTGCTTAATAATTAAACTGCAGGGTTCTGTTTCTTAATGAGAAGATAGCAAGGAATATGATTAATAGCTAAGCATAGTCAGATAACCAGTGTGAACAGCATTATCCCCAACAGAAAAGTGAAGTGATTCTATAACAGGAGATGGAACTAGGTAAACATCGCTTCATCATGTGCAATTGCTGTCCTCATTGCCAGTCTCTCAAAAGAGCATCAGAGGGTCACAATTCAACATCTCAAGTTAGGAATGGTGTAAGGCTGGTAGTAACGAGGGCCAACGTGCAGCTGCTAAGGTAGATTTCTAAATCATGCAACATGGCTGCCTTGATACATGAGAATCAATTACTGAAAACCTTTCACGATGGTCAAAATGTGACATTAAATAATTGAGTATCACATCAAATCTTGTCTGCAATTACTTATCTGGAAAAGTAATTATGCAATGAAATCAAGTAGTTGAAATTAGTGATGTGAAGCACCCTGGTTATTCAAAGACTGTAGGAGAGGTTTATATTTTTTTTCCACTTGTAACGTGAAGTTTTAAGCACCTAACTAATTCTTTATTGAATTAAAAAAAATCTTGCTCAATTGTAATTCTTGTCATCAATCATATCTGCAATAGAAGATACATTGCACATGAAACAGGTGTTAATGACTAAGTTTGTTTTGTCTAAAGTAAAAATGTTTAGCTGTGGAAGAGAATGCCTTGCAGGTAGTGCATTAAAAAGCAAATCTGTTTTGTTTGGGGGGGGAACAGACTAAATTTAGCTCTTTTGTCTCTTACACGAAGAGCATAAGTTCAATTGGAGAACAGATGAAACACTCTAAAGGTCAAATTTGTTCTTTTTAAAAAAGCTGTGATAAATGTAACAACATAGGTGTTATGAAAGGTTAGAAAAGCCATTAAAATGTAATCTACAGTAATAGAAGTAGTTAGCTCAAGTATTCAAAATAAGCAAGAAAAATATAATAAATCAAATCAGAATATGTATCCAATGTAACAGACTTAAGTTTAAACTCTCATAGGAATATTGTTTAACAGCTTATAAATACAGGGAAACATGTATTTACACAATCATGATAAACCTGATTATTTTTTAAATGGCTTCTAATAGTAACTGTTGTCATGTATATGCCAGAACTGATAGGAAAATTAGTTCTAATGGGTAGATCTGTACAGAATTTGATCTGTGTGTGTATAGTACTTAAAAATCTGAGCTGATAAAGAGTAGTTGGTTAGTCATGTTACTTAAGCTGGTCCCAAAATAGCACCTTCCTTTTTCAGTAGAGTTAGGTTTGCAGCTGTTGTCTCTATCTGTTGTCTCTGAAGAAAATTTTAACATTAAGAGTTCTGACGTCAATTTTTTTCTTTTTTTTACAGCTGATGTGGGCTTTGCCCCTGACAGAAGTTATTTGGTTCTAGCTCTGAGTTTGGAAGAAGTTGGTATATAGATTTTCCCCTAACTTTCAATTGATGTGTTTAGCTTTAGTGGGAGTAATACTATCACTTAAACCATGTTGTCGTCTCAAGGAGTTTTGCTACATCCATATGGAGTGCCAATGATTCTGCCGGCAGCACCATACTTCGCTGGACTTGTTCAGGTAATGCAAGGCTGCTTCCAACAAGCAACTTAACTCTAGTGCACTTAGAGTAATAATTGGAATTTTTATGGTTGAGAAAGCAAACACTTTTAATACAGGCAAAAGCTCTCATGTAGTCAGTGAGAAGACAGTAGGAAATCAAAAAGATGGATCACCCTAATCTGTGTATTGACATCTCTCATGGCTGAATAAATGGTGTAGTTGAGCTATATTTGCTTGTATTGATTTGTCTGCTGTTTAACATTCATGCCTTTGCTTCACGAGGTTGACCATAGGGCAGAGGATTTGCTATCCATTCTAGGTTTCTGAGGGAGTCAGCATTCCCACAGCAGGTCATAAGACAAAGTAACTTACCATGATGTGTTTAGGTTAAGTGTTTTAGCACAGCAAATATGAGTAGTGTTAAATATGCATTAATTCATATGTTATGCGTCACACTGAATGAAAAAGGGTTTGTGTTTTTGTGTGTTTAAAAATATATCACCTTCACAGAATATTTATGCACATCATATTAATTCTTTTGAGCCCTGAAAGTGTAAGATCTTGCTTCAGGGCAAGAGTTCTGTATTTTAGAAGTTAACTGGCAATTACTAGATTTAGTTGTTGTGTTGTCTGGTTTTGATTTTATTTTATTTTTATCAAAAAGTGGTACTACTGAATTTTCTGCTGTTAGACTTATGATTTTGAATAGATCATGTAGACACTAATTAAGCAAAATTCTGTTCTGTTGTTTACAGTATTAGAAGGCATTAAGAAAGAATTCAAATAACATTTCCAAGCATTGACAAAATGAAAAAAAGTGTGTACCCTGTAAATGGCAGTAGTTAGGTATTATGCATTATCAGGGTCAAGAGAGACGTGTATTACGAAAATTCTGTGTCATGCTAGGGATCAGTCGAATTAACTGTGGAGGAGAGGCAAATTTTTATTGTGCTCCTTTACTACAACAGTTAGCTGACATAGAGGGGCAATCAGAGCATGAAACAGGTTTTTTTTCCATATAGGTCCATATAGTAATTGCAGACTGCAAGTTGTGTTCTTCACTTCAGGCTTAATATCAGACACATATGTCTAAAGTAGAAATATAGCATTGCATAGGGGCCATTATCAGGTATAGAAAAAACTGTGTCTTTGGGGACATGCAAGCCGATGTGACTGTTTTATGCAGCGAGAGACGGTGGCACTCTTGAACACATCCAGCAGGCCTTCTTATCCGTTAGAATTTGGGGGTGAAGGTCAGACGCTAGAGCTCAGTCAGACCCCGTGCCATCCTGTCCAATAAATAATTACAAGCAAATCGTGCCTTTCACTCTATGCTGATTGATGTTGAAATTGCTTTTGAAAGTTCTCATAAGTTCCTGTTATAGATTAAGTGCCGGTGTAGGAAAAATAACTGCACCCAACTGAAATGGGTGAATGTAATCAGGTTTAATGGACTCGAGAGCTTGTTGGGAATTAAATAACTATTGATTTGTTGGAAAGTTGCTGTCATTACAAAATGCCACTCTGGACGCATTATCCAAGCAGATAGATTAGAAGAAAGGACCCTTTGAAAATTCAGGATGCCTTATTTCAATCTTTTTTTCTTTTCTTTCTTTCCTTAGAAAGATATATCCAGGCCTATGATACTTCATTAGCATAGGTCTAAAATAGTCAAGCAATAAGAATTGTTCTACAAAAGAACAGGGATGTTTACACATATAGTTGAAAAATGCTCTTCATGTGGATACTTCTCCAGTCTTTCCTCTTTTCTCCCTTTCCCTAAAGTCATACTGGAAAATTGCTTTTTGGAAACAAAACAAATGTTTGAGTTATTGTCTTAGTGGGTGAACTAGAACATTACATGGTTTAACCACTTTCTCACCCCAAGTTTTTATCTGCATTTACAGTATCTGCAGTCAGCTTATGACACTAGCATGCTTATTGTTTGTCTATTAGAGTAAACCTAAGTAAAGTATCCTAAATAAATAATACAAAGGACACTTGATAGGCATATTTATATCATCCTTTTCTAAGCAGTAATTACATAATGTTCAGAACTGTAATGGAAATTTTCTTCAAAAATATGCCTTGGTAAACTGATTATGCAAATATTTTTACTGGGTTGCAGGTTGAGAACCACAACCCTAAAGTATTTTTTGAATACAAGGCTGCTTTAACATTTTAGAGTCTCACAAGATTTATTTGCATGGATTTCTACAGAAAGCAGATGTATTTCTGATTAAGGATTCCTCATGATTCCCAATTGGATTTACACCAAGATTGCATATGGAAACGGTGTACAGTATTCTGTAGAAATTTGGGGGACTATTTTGGTTTTTTTTTCGTATTTTGTGTTGCATGGTTGAGCAAGAGAGCACTCTTAGTTAGTCTTCAGGGGTTCTGCACCTTCAAGTGCTGTATATTATTTTAGTTTGTGCTGTGTATGTGCAGCCTTTTCCAGGCTCTCCTTCTAAACTCATCAGTAAATTCTGTCCTACATCCTCTGCTTGCTTTGTCACACCCTCTTGTTACAGAGTACTGGAATGTGTGAAACTTGGGACAAAGAAAAAAGGGCAAATACTGTGGCTACATCTCTGGAAACACTTTAGGTAAACAGCCATGTGTATTTTCCCAGTTGCATGTATTATTCTATTTAGAAGATTTGTATTCCTCTTACCAAGATCATATGTTTGAGTGAGATGATGAAAAGTGTGTTCTTGGAGAGAGAGTAGTTGTTCAGAGTTACGGGTATGTCAAAATGTATCAAATTACGCTAAATATACTTGCAAACTTAGTTTTATTTTCCAATAGATAAATACACCTTAAAAAAAGTGGTTAGAATGATGGTGTTATTATTGTCTATGATTTCTTAACACATTTTTTTAATGAGAAATATAAAATATCTTTTCTTCTCCCTTTTTCCTCCTGGGTGAAACTGTAGGAGTTAAAAATCACATGAAAGTACAAATGATGCATAAATAGCATTTTGCCTCATGTGGGTGGAAAGATGTTTTCTGACTTGGCACAAAGGATGTACTGGTGGCTTCACAGGCTGTCACAATTTCGCTGCTGTGAGGACCAAAGCAGGTACTGCGATCCAGCAACTGCAAGGCCTACTTTGTGTCAAAACTATCATGCTCTTTTTCCTGGCACGTGAGATTAAAAACTGCCGTAGAGGATTAAGTGCCAATCCAGTAAAAGACTTTTTATCCTGCCCTTAGTTCATATCCCAGTTTTGTCATCTGATTCGCATGGGGGAACCTTTATTTCCAGATAAGCAGTGAAGTCAGTAGGGTGTCACATGAAAAAGATCCGTCTGCATTGGCCAGGCTGTGGGACCATTGCCCTGCTGTCAGGAAGCGTGGCTGTGTGCTACTGGACTGTCTTACATGCTCTCAGAATAAACGTGTGAAACGACATTCTGTTTATCATTGCAATTACAAAGTGCAGCATCAAAAAAGCTATTTCGAATTCATAGAAGAGTAGTATGTTTTGTCTCCATATAAGCTTCATCTTTCATGGCTTTGAGTGTTTTAGGTAAAACCTTTGCAATTGCTCTGGATGCTTGGAATGTTAGGATTATGATAAAAACACAAGTGCAATAATTGACATTTTAATGATGGATGCTAAATTATTACATGACTGGTTTAGGTGGCTCAATTTCCATTTAGGAGAGAAAGAATTCATATGCATTATTATGAAATTATTAAAGTTTAAATTACTTAGACTTTTCAGTAAACTACTGGAAAATTCTAAATAGAGAGACAGTTCTATTTAGTGCAAAACACGCTGCTTAAAAATAAAGATTAAAAAGATTAGTTTTTTCTGAATATGGTCAGTATTTTTTAAATTATGCTTTTATTTTAGCATAGTGACCAGGAAAGCTCTAAGAGTTCTGAGGGTTTAAGTTTCTGTTCATTGTTAAAGACTTCAGCCAGCTAAGCTAAAACCTTTTCTTCTGCTTTTATTTGCTTATTTATTTGTGTGGTGGTAAATGGGGGTAGAAAAAAAGTAGGAAATAGATGGCTGTTGATTTAACTATTTTAATAACCTGGGAATTACCATACTTTTAAGTACATATTTCTTAAGCTTAAATTATTCTTAAGGTATTTTTATTATATCTGTGCATCTGATTTTCCATAACTGGTTAACTAGTGTGTTTGACTGACAACTGGAAGAGTGGTAGTCTGGAGACAGTTCCATTTTATTTTAGGGCTAAGTGAGAGAATTGCCTAGAATATGCTGTGAAAAGTAGTGGAGCAGACTTCTTCGCAGTTCCATCTTTACCAGTCTGTAAAATCCTTGTTTTAGTGTGCTGTATTGGGAAGTGCTAGCAGTGAATACATTTAGAATACTTGCAAATGCTAGTGTGTTAGGCTACCTGCAAAATCTTCTTTGGCAGCCCAGTTTTGGAACATGTTGTGGATATGTTGTATTACCTTACATTAAAAAGGCTTTTGTAATTTAGTACTTTTTATTTGAATAATGCGTTGGAAATAGAAATGATGAGAGGTTTTAATTCTTCCCATGTTGCCTGAAGTGGTGTATAGCTGTTTTGGTTATTTTTAGATTACGATCTAGTGGAATGCAGTGCATAATTTCTGTTTACATTGGCTGAATTGCCTATTTGAAATGCAGTAAGATTATTTACCTTTGCTGCAGATTTCTTCTGGCTTGATTGTGTTGTTCTGTCTTTGCAAGTGATAAGGGTCTCTTATTACTAGTAATGTACTCCCAGCGCTTTGTGAGTGGAGGACTAACATGTTTTACTACTGCAATAATTTTTCATTTAAGTGTCTATTTTGTTCTGGTTTTGAGAGAGTATATCTAAAATTTCTTTTCTCTCTCAATCCAAGTTGCAAAGTTTTTCTCCTTTCTATATCAAAAGTGTTTTAATAGGACATGTAAGGTGGTGGTGATAGTGATGGATGTGGTCTGTATTACTTTGTTTACAAAACTTTTCAGTTATCAATGTTTAAACCTCTGGAAATAAAACTTCAGATTTTTTTTTTTTCCTTTTGATATGTGGATCAAGCAATGTAGCAAACATGCATTCTCTGTGAAACCTGTCAATTGCTCAAGAGGCTACAGACAGCTTGAAAGTATTTTGTTACTGCTATTGCAGAGTTTATTTTCTTTTAACCTGCCTTTGTTTCCCGATAGTAAGTGCAGATATCATAAAATACCTGGTGAGTGAACTTACAGGGGGGAGAGGGAGGGGCAATGACACAGAATGTCTTTCCCATTGACCAAAAAGACTTTTTTAGTGGGAAGGATAGCCTATCTAAAGAGTTTGACTAAGAAACAAGTGGTTATTCTCTCCTCCCATCTGCATAATTTTGTCTCACTAGCCTTTATTTCAGAAATCAGTGGGTAACATAATTTGAATGAGTCAGGCAATAATACATTACCTCTTATTCTGTCAGCTCGGTCAGGTTGTGTTATAGTCAGGGCTTCAGCTCGGTCAGGTTGTGTTATAGTCAGGGCTTCTTTCTGAGCTCTGCAAAAAAGCAAAAGATTTCATCTAACACCCAGCAGGCACAGAATTTTTTTCTGTCCCTCTTTTGCGTGTAATATCAGTGTTAGTGAATTGTAGACATTATGGTCTTTAATTACGGTCACTAGCTTGTGTGTTGGATAGCACACTGCAATGGAGTGTTTTAGTATGTCAAGAAACTGGGTAAATCTGGACCTTCATGACTGCACCTTCTGCAGTGTTTTTTAGGTGGAATAAAAAAAAAGGATATTTGAGTTTGTATGAACAGAATAGTTTCTATCATTGGAACAGGGTCTGTTTGTTTGTTCATCCCCTAAATAAGACAAAACTTTTAAGATTTTGATTCTCTGCAAAAGCAGATTATTTAATGTGGCTTCTCTAACTAGAAGCCAGCAAGCTGATATGACTGTTTGCAAGGATCTGGAATTTCAGCTGATGGTTTTTTTTCTGACTCATGCATAATCATCAGTAGTAAAAATTCTGATGGCCAGATTATGCCAGGAGATACAACTTTGAAGTTTTGCTGCTTTCAGTAGAATGATACACAACTGATATCAAAATGTACTTGTATCTCTAAATATAGAGCAATTATTTTTATGGAGTTGGCTTGAATCTTTTACATGTTCACCCTCTGATAAGTTACATGAGCTAAAGTTAGTAACCCAGTTAAAAATTCATCTTTTGTTTCATTTGGTCTGTTTGCTTGCTTGCCTTTTGTAACTGAGGTATGCGGGTAACTTTTCTCAGAACTGTTTTCAAAGAGGGTGTTGTAAGAATATATGAAATGTCTCTTTCGATAGAGCAGATTGTGGAAAAAATATGGTAAGGACATAATAATTTAAACCATAAATACGTTCAGCTGAAGTAATTGGGGATTGCATTTGAACTGCTCTGTTACCAGGTGAGACTGATGGAATCACACCTGGCTAAATATTTGCCAGCTAGATATCACAGCTATCTTAAGTTTACAAGCATGAGAAGAGTTCACAGATAATTTTTTAAATATTGGGGGTTTTTTTTAGTGTAGTGACAGGTCATGAACACTGTAAATAGATAATAGGAATTTGATCCAGGTATATTTTCTGTGTCAGAGTTTCCACTTGTGTTTAACGAGATTCAGATTATTGTGGATCACAGTAAATTGCGATACCCTGGTTCCTTCTCTTCCCATAGTGGCCAGAGATACATGAGCTAGATAGCCTGGAGGATGAATTAATTCTCTTTAATTCTGGTGGTTTTATTCAATCAATAATGAATGACTTTATTTTTCTCATCTATGTATTGTTTTATTACTGATCAAGCTGAGAAGAAAGTAAAAGTCTCTTGCCTACACATTCAGGAGTCAGAGTCGTTCATATTCTGCCTTTTAAGATTTTGTTTGAGGCCTTTGAATTAAATAAAACAAATTGTGCATTTCAAGGAAATGTTATTCAGACTTTATTGGAAAGTATCCTTAATTAAAAGCAACTTATTTCTTATTAGGGTAAAGCTAAAAATACTCATAAAGAAGTGAACTGATCTGAACTATGCTGATTTTTTTTAAATTTTGGGAGATTAAAAATGTGGTGAAATAATCATCAACCCAGTACTTTTTCATCTTGTAGAGCTAGAAGTACACTTTTGTTATGTCTCTGTCCTTACTTTGCCAGACTATTTCAAAACTGTGTAATGCCCTCCTGTGAGCTAATTAGTAAAATTTAAAAGTAATGGAGGAGAAAATGGTAGGTTGTTTATATATTGTTTTACTATGATAAATGTCTATGACAACTTACTTTCTCTGTAACATGTGAATATCTAGCAAATACAGTAAAATGCATCTCCAGCCATCTTAGACATGTACACTGCAAAACATCTAACCCAGGTAAGAAAGTGGCTGCCAAAATGCAAATACATAGATTTCTCTGACAGTTACTGGCAGCTGTGCAGGTATGCATCAGCTGTCTTCATTTTTACTGATGGTGGTACTATATACAAGCATGTTTCAAACACTTTGAGAACAAATCATGTTGACACTTGAGAGCAAGAAAGAGGGAAAAAAAGGGAATTTCCAAACATTTTACATGTCTTCCATCCGAGAGAAAAATCTTAGAATTATATTAAATTAGAACTTGAACATAGGTGAGAATTCCAAAGAGTGCTAAGAACAGGTTAAACCCCCCTGCCACTGTCAGGCTTTTTAAAAGACATAACCATGTAGTTGGTCAAAAGCAAGAAAGATGACATTTAGTTGAGAAATAAAAGGTGACTAGAGGTGAGGGAAAGCAGGTCTTCCTGCATCGGTGAATGATCTTGTAGATGATAATACAGAATGAATCATTCCTTTTTTCCCTACTAGCCTCAGTGTGATGCTGACTTTTAGTGAATTAGTAAACCTGAGAAGTCCTTCCTTACTCCCTAGAGATAACTTTTCTCTGTAAGTGTGGCTCTGGTGATTAGGCTCAGCTGGATGCTGAACTTGAGTGCTTAAGATGGAACCTGCTTCAGTTACATGAAAGAAAGCTTGAAGGTGTATACCCCTCTGTGCAAAGTGGTTCCTTGTTCTCTAAGTGTTAGGCGTGTATTTTTGTGTACAGGGTTTTGTTTTATTTTATTTTTAGTAGAGTGGGTTTAGTGCTTGACCAACTTTTTAGTATTTTTTTCTTTTGTTTCTCTGATGTATTAGATCTTGTCTGTGCAAAAAGAGATTAGAGAAATTTTTAATATTTTGAGACATACAGAAAAGCCTACTTTTAATGAAAGAAGCTCGCATTTGCTAGGTTCTCTTTCTCTTTGACTTGGAATTGTTCTGAAAAACATTATTTGAATAAATTTTTTTAAAAGAAATTTGTTCTTGTTAATATTTGAGGGAAAGTAAACCTCTACAGCTGTATTTCAGTGCCCTGTTAGAATGAAAATATTTTAACTTCAGTTCTTAAAAAAACAAAAACAAACAAACAAACAAAAAAAACCCCAAAAAACCAAACCCAAACCATAAATACTATTTGGAACCATCAAAAAACATGATGGAAGAGGGTGCTGATTGTTTGTATACAAAACAGAAAACACAAATTACCAAGAAAGCCATGAGGATAGTTTAACAGGGTCTCAAAAAAGTTTTATTCTATAGAGCCTGAACCATACTTGAAAAGGTCTGCTCCTCAGTATCTTAAATAATTTATATTTTGTTACGTACTTGTAATAACTAATTAGTACTAAGTGGTTTTTAAGTTTGCGTTACCTGGAAACTGTCCTATGTTGGAAAGCTGTCTATTCAGGTCCAGGCTACAGAGCATAGTTTCACTCTTTGATCTCCATTCCAATGAATGTTACTTTCAGAAGTGCAGCAATCTTTTCTACCTTGTCCTGAGATTGCTCATTCTCCTTGTTCTATCTAGCATGTTCTGTTGTGACAAGTCATGCAAGAGCCTGTTCTGAGAGGAACATGGAAAAGACCAGCGCAAGCTTTTCTTTCGCTAAGGGAAATGTAGTGTAATTGGCGCATCCCCCCTTCTGGAACACAGGAATAAATTACACTTTTGATTATTACATTTTTTTAAAATCTTGTGCCTAGACACAAAGCTGTACTCGTAATTTTTTTTTTTTGTCTTTTTGGCCTTCTAATGTCTAAAACTAGAATAAAGCAAACTTGAAATCTTGAAAATATCTTAACCTGTCTGTGATCAACTGATAAAATTTAAAATCTAGCTTCCATGTTCTCTGTAACTTCTCTTTCCATTTAAGACATAAGTATCCATCTCACTTTTTACTGCCTAGATACAGTGATGAGGATCTAGCAGTTATCACTGATTGGATTCAGTAATAGAAAAGGATTTAAGGCTAACTGGAACACAGCAGCTAGGGTTAGGCCCACTTCTCCTTAAAAGACCAAGCCAGTCTTTGGCAAATTGTTGTTCCTACTCGATTTTTCCCCTATCAAATCAGTTCTTATGTTTGCCATTCATTTTTTAAAAAGTTTGCAGTTGCAGAAATGGCTCTGTGGAGTTCCATGTTTGTTTATTCATTCAGAATCTTAAATATAAAATGAAGAAAAGTATTGTGTGTAAGGATTTACTCTAAATATTTATAAAGGTTACCTAAAATTGTTGATGATTCAAAGAAATTTTTCAAAACTCATAATTCTGTAAGAAAAGAAATGGATGGATCGGATTCATTATAGCATTGGTGAATGTGTACTGGGAAGCTGTCTTTGCTGGCTCCTGTGGTGACTTATTTTGTAGACATAAGTTGTTAAAACACACTCGAGCCTTTTGAACGCTACTGTTACAGGAAATGAAATAAATCCATTGCAGGATTCTCAGAGTACCATTTTTAACTGCAATACTGTGCTGGATTGACTGAAGTGAGTGCATGGTCTTTTTACTGCAGAAATGAATGCTTTGATTTTTATGCCTTCCTCCATGAAGGAACAGTTAAAATCAGGCTTAGGGAAACATAACAGATGTTCATACACATTTCCCATCTGAAAATACCTTCCACAGGCCAAGACAATTGTTAGGCACAATTAAGCCCAGTATATACATCCTGTACTGTGAGCCAAGTCTGCTGAATATGTTCCCAACAGGGAAGCACAGATTTGGAAAGAAGGCAGTTTGTATGAACTTTCATTTGCAGTAGATTTTTGAGAGTCACTGTGTGAAAAAACATGAGACCTGACTGGCAGCTCTGAGTCTGTGCCCCAATGCACTGCACTGTAAACTATATCTTTAAGAGAAACTTTAAATCCATGAGAAAATTTCATATGTATTTCAGGGATGATAACACTTGAAATCTGATTTTTAAGTGGCATTTGGTATTATGTTGCCAACTCACTTAACAAGCTTGTGGTATTATGCCTTGTAATGTTCCACATTCAGTCTAATTGTCACTGTAATCAGCTTTATGATGGCAACTCGTCATGATGACTACAGGGATATATTTTCCTCTTTTTTGCATATTATGTCTGAAATGTGAGTTACTTTTTGATTTCAGAGGCATACTAGTAGTGAAGGTAGAAAGGCACTGTAGACCTGCAGACTTTTAAAATCATGTATGACATGTTTATGCAGAGAGTGGAATTTGTCATTTCCAATGATATGATAGCATCTACTGTTGAAAAAGATGCTGAGAACCAATTACTCTTATGTTTTATGATATGTATTGTTACTGAACACATTATAGTTGGCCGTCAAAAAATTGCAGTGATTGACTATTTTCGTTGTATCAGAATATCATAAAGATGCTATGAAAGCGTGTTGACCTAAAAATGTCAGTGGGTATTTCATATCAATCTTATTTGGTGTTTTTCTTCTTTTTTGGGGGAGGGAGACAAAAGAGCAAGACAGACATTGCTTTTCTGTTGTGTAATGCCTGTCTTTAATAATGTAAAAAGCTCTGTGCCAGGTCTGTAAAAAGAATCTGTAAGTTGCTCAGCAGTCAGTAAGTCTTTTCACTGAAATATGCAAGAGAACTCTCAAACCAGTCTCCTATTCTCATCTTATTTTTCTATAATAAGACACAAATCTGCAAATATTGATTCCCGGTTTTTCTATGGCCTTAGTTCTCCGTATAATGTTGTTAAATTCCTCTTCAGATGGATATAAGTAGGGCTTAGTATCTCATATTACCTTTACTCGTGGCAGAAATGAGGAGAAAGTTGGCCTGTAGTCTCATGTGCAGGTGATGATATATGGTTACCTTTATTTCATAAAGGCAGGAAAGGGAGACTCTTCCGGTTTTCTGAAAAATATGCCTTGTTCCTATCAGAGAGGATGTCTTAAGTCTCTCTTTGTTAGTCCTCTGAAACTAGTGGACTTCTGAGGAGTACCTAGAACATTGCTGGTCAGTGTATAGCCTTTACATGTGCCTAAAAATGATTCTGTGCATGTTAACTCATGTGGTGGCTATGTGTTTATATCTGGTACTTGTCCACAGAAGTGTTGTCTTCATTAAGTGTCTATGAAATGTACGTTTTATATGCTGTTCTGCACTCATGTTGAGGTCAGTATACTCCTGGTGGAAGGTTTCTCACTGCAGATTTATTTTGCATGATTATTTGTTGAGTCTTACAGAACTGCACAAAATAATTTTTTAATAAAAGCATTTCTCTAGCAGAATAATAGCAAAATGCTGAGAAAGGTATTTTTAGTCTCTTTGTTCCAATAAGAAACGGGAGATCAAGAAGGGAAGAGGGAGTCCAGTGATTCTTTGGTGAATCTTATTTAGCATGGGAGAGATTATTACAAAATATTAATAAATATGTAGTATTGTGCTTCTGGGTAGATGGGATGACATTTTCTGTTTTACATTTTCAGTTTATGTTAGCTGAATTCATTGTAGAGATTTTCCTCCCTTGAGTTCCAGAGGTTAAGATCAAGCACCTGAAATACTTAAAAGTAATTCTGGGTCAGAACCAGACTACATAATTATTTAAGCCCATATTTCATAGTTTTCTTCTTTATTTTTTGTTTGTTTCTGAGCACAGCTTCTTTTCTGACACAGCAAATAATTTGCCCAGTGCTTCATTTTCTTGATACCATTCTATAAGACTGTTGTAATATTACAGCTTTTACCCCATGTTTCTCACTTTCTGTATTCTATATGCCTCTGTTATTTCTCTCACCTTGTTGCTTTAGTAATGTTTTCTTTTTTATGTAACTTGGAACACTTCTGTTACTAGAATGGCATAACCTTTTTCCTGCATTTTATTAATTAAAATTATCTTCTGAGCACCATTCTTCAGTTCCATTGCAAAAAAAGTATGATACGGCATCCACAGCATGAAAATAGGTTGTGAGTTGGGAATCGGACACCTTCAGAAACAGACTCAAGACATTTTTAGGGAACACTGTATACTAGCAAGCATTTAAAGTGTTTGTGGAAGTATTTCTTGATAATTATGCCTGTTAGTTCATGAGGTGATTCTCAAATGTAGCGTCTAAAATGCCATCCATTTTACTACTAGCTTTCTAACCTAATGATTAAAACTAAAGAATTAACTTGTCTGTGGATATACTGTATACTGATACTATTGCATTGTTAATATTTGTTACATTTACCACTTTGTTATTCTATATGCATGTATAATTCTGCTTAAGCAGTGTTTCCTTGGAAAGTATAAGTGTAAGTAAAACTTATTTATTATTTTTTAGGGGGGTTGTTTGTTTGTTAAATAGCAGTTGTGATTCAAGAATAAGATGAAGTAGTTAGTGTTAATCACCCTCCATCCCTTTTTGGAAAAAAACAGTGTACATACTTTGTGACTTTGTTTAATAGTTAGCTTTTGTTCTCTAATGGGACAGGAGACTTTGAATATATATTACCTACCGCAGAAATAGAAGAATCAAAATGAGCATGTAATGGTTCTTTTTCACTCTGTCTCGGGACAGAACATTTTTGTTAAAAATTGATTCCATGCTCTTTGACAAAAAACATTTCTCTAATGTAACAAAGCGTAATTTTTTTGTTGCCTTTTTAAATTTTCAGAATTGGAAAGTGAATGTATACATTTATATAAGAAAGGTTTCTTGCTGTGAAGAGTGATTTCCGATTCACAGATTCAAAGATATTCAAGCCAGGAAGGATCATTATGATAATTCAGCTTGTCCTCTTGAATATACATGCTACAGAATTTCTCTCAGACTGGCTTAAAGCAGACCTTTTGGAAGAGACTTAATCTTGTTTTATACATCCAAGTAATTTTGATTCCATCAGTTTCACTAATACCCTACTGAACTGTTTGAATGTTTAATTACCCTTACAGTTAGGACATTGTGAGGCTCTGTTTCCCTTTATTTCCGCTTCTAGCCACTGGTTCCTGCTGGGTTTTTTGTCTGCAAGATTAAAAATGCAAAATACCCAGAAGCAAATGAGGAAGCTCTTGAAATGTACCCCCTCCTAGAAGAGATGTATATCACAGACATGGAAAAAAATAGGGAAGGAAGACACCTTGTGGGATCATGTAATCTACTACTCTGCCTGAAGGCAAGATCAACTTTGCCTATGTCATTCCTGACAGATGTTTGTCAAGCCTGTTCTTAAGATCTTGAATGACAGAGACTCTCTAACTTCTCCAGGCATTTTACACTTGCACTAGAGGTGGTTTTTTCCCCCAATGTCTGAGTTAAAATATTTCATTTTGTAATTTAACCTCCCACTGTTGTTTTATGCAGAGTGGGCAAATAAAATGTGTTATTTCCATCCTTTTCTTGGTGGACCATTATCTACTTAGACAGTGATGTCAACCTCGGCCTTCTCTTCTTGTGGTAATGCCATCCTCATTCTTTCAGTCTTTCCTTCTAGAGTTTTCCTTAGCCTTCTATAGTTGCGAGACATTATGGATAAGATTTTTAGATCCACGGAATTATTTGTGTATCTAATTTCTGTTTTTGAGAAGAACATAATATAATGTTGAAGCATAATTTTCCTTCAGATACCTGAAATCAGAGTAGGAGATAATAAAATTTTGCTAGTAGATACAAATGTACAGAGGGGAGGAGAGGTGAGAGTTAACACTTAAGTCGTGAGACACAGAGCACTGTGAAGGATGAGTTTATTTTGCTGTTATTAAAAATTTCATTTCAGGATAATCCCTCTGAGATTCAACACGTTATTTTAAGAAAAGCTTTCTAGAGCAGCAGTAAACAAGACACAGTACAGTAGGTTCAAACGATTCGTAAATGTTTGGATTTTTTTAAACATCCCGTTTATCGAGTCTATTTCTGATATAGTGCTGCAAGAAATAACAATCGTGTTGCCCATGTGTTTGCAAAGAGTGACATTTGTAAAGTAATCTATTTAAAAAATCAGCACTCTGAAGCCTTGTCTGCAGTTTTTGGCTGTCAAATTTTGTGAAGTAGGAGGAAAAACATTTAAAGCACAGGCCAGCTCTTTACTGATTTTTATGTATCCCTTCTTCATCAGCAACTCAGCTGAGGCTTAATTTTGAGGTGCTGCTCTATGTGTGGCAGTATCAGGTTTCTGTGCATGGCTTCGTCAAAGCATGTAGTTCGTGCCCCTGTCCAAAGAACAGGATCACCGCATCCTTCCATGCAGACATGTTTATTTACATTAGTGTCACAATGCCCCAATCGCCGTTACTACGAAATGTGCGAAGAAACCTCATTTTATTGTATGGCATTTACATTAACATAGGACATCTTTAAGTATTGCAGTGCAAAGGGGTGGCTTTTTGTACTAGTACGACATGAAATCACTTTGTTACACCCACTGTTTGAGTGGACATCATTATGGAAATCACAGCAGAAAAGCCACAGACTCTTTAGATAAAAGAAAAGCATGGTCTTAAGCAAAAGTGAAACCTCAACACAGTGGATAATGGTAATGGTATGTGTTCTTGGTAGGGGTAACCGATTATATTAATGGCAAAACAGTAAACAAAATGCACATATGCTACTGTTGTGTTACCTGCACTTAATTTTCCCTTGGTAATCATCACTGTATTTAGAGAATTACTATCTTGAATGTATGGTTTTTCCTTTTTTTAAAGTTTGTAAAAATAGGTGACAAAATATGTTGTATGAATACACATACTCTTCAGGTCTTTTAAAGTCACAGTGCTGTAAAGCCACATGTTGCAAATTGTAATTAATCCATATTTCATTTGACAGTGTCCAGTAAAAGAAGGCATTTTGGCATGTGTTTAGGAACATTCCTGTTCAAGAATGAACAGGAGGCACTGAAACTACAGTAAAGGCACTGAAGGCACTGAAATTCGGTAGGCACAGAAGGCACTGAAATTACAGTAAAGTACTTGCTGAAGTGCTTTCCAGAGTTAGGATCCTAGTACTCAGTAAATATAATAACATTTTCTCAAGTTTTCCCCTAGTGTGAATATTGATGATAGGGTCTGAAACTCTGAGGCTTGGATCAAGAATAATCTGTGATCAGGAAAAGGCAGATAAATGGTCATGGAAAAGCAGAGAGATTAAGAAACACAGAGGAATAAAGCAAAATAAATGAGCCTTAGCAAAGAGGGATTTATTTACCGGTTTTTATTTGTATCACTTTGTACAAAGTGACTCAAAAAAACCCATATGTACCCCCTTTCTGCTTTGAGGAGTCTTCTTGCCCTGACTTGCTTTTTTTTTCCTTAGTTATTCACAAGAGTGTTAATGTGTTGAGGTGTGCACAGCAGAAATAAACCCAGTTAGAAAATCAGGGCTTAGTGAGTGAGGCAAGTGTGGTGGAACCTCACAGACGTTCTTGAGGGCCTCCAGATGACCACTGCCAAGTCTTGTTCTTGTAGGATTTACTAGGTAATGCCAGAGAAGAATGAGAGCTTTCTCCCCTTTTACTGACCAGCACTGGAGAGAGCTTGTAAAGGGTCACAATGTGCTAAAAAATGTATAAAGATGAGAGTGCCTTTATAACTCGCTCCCAGACACACAATATAGGTAAGAGAGCATCTTCTAAAGAAGCATTTATAGAGTTTTATATATAATTTCCCATTTATATCGTGGAAGAAGAGAGGGGAATATAAGGTTGTGATTTCTTCTGCTTAAGCTTCATAATGATAAACAAGATGTTAGTAAATGAAAGCTATCATATTATCAATATCATTTTTGTTCACTTTCTTTTTTTCACTGTGATTGACCATTCTCCCCTCTCCTCTGGTTTATGCACCAATGCCTACATAAATAGGAAGGGGTCCTTGTAATGTGGACACAGTCATGAGTGTAAGGCTGAAAACTCCTTTCAGTTTGCTTAATAATATGTTTTATACTTTGTCTCTTGTATACATCTAAGGATGCGTGCCTATTTAATTATATGAGAAAGACTTCTGTCTGGAACATGTAAGGAGAGATGTTTCTTCTGTAGCCTAACGTGGATCGTGTATTTTCATTTCATGAAACTTGTCACAGCTGATTTCATCCTTTCAGGGACAGATTTTTAGGTAGTTGCATACATTATAAAATTAAAATACCTCAACAGTGGTGTTCTTTGGGAGACTTGTACAAAGGACTTGGGTATAGTTTTAAATTCTGTGGACTTGTTGGAATGCAGCACTGTTTTTTAACGTCGTAGCTAGATTATGAGTTATTTTGTATGAACATTTCTGTGAAATGTAAATATCACCAGGAACCAGAAAAACAGATGAAATGCTTGTAAAGATAGTAACTGCTTGATGCTTGAAGATTGTACTGAAATTTCTCAATAAGGTAGAGTTTACAGTGTTTTTAAAATTAGCAAAGATTTACTATGTGCTTAAAAATTACCAGTTCTCTTTTTTTCAGTTGGTGTAGGCATACTCTTTCTTTCACTTTTATTATTGCCAGGATGTGCTTAAATCGTGCTCTGTACTCGGCGAAGCTTTGCTGAAGAATAGCAGTCAATAGTTGCAAAGCTGTCAAGCACTTTTCCCGAAGTTGAATTTACCCAGGCACCTCAGGAAGAAATTAATGAAGTCTTGTTTCACTGCACATGTGTAGCCATTTTTAATAAACTTTTAGTGATGTAAAGTACTTTCTGTGCAATTGCATTTTTTTCTGGATTACAAAATGGATAGAAGCTTCACCAGCCTCTGCAGAATGAGGGAATTGCAGTTTACATTTTTTTGTGGCAAACATTCACTTTAGGTTGGTGTTATGTGAATTTATTTGCTTATTTATTATACCAGTGATAGATTATTCTCACTTCTACTTAAATTTGACAGGCTGCACAGTGCTAAACCCTGCTAAAATGGTGCAAAGACCCAATTACAGAAACTACAAAGGCATGCAAGAGTAAGCAAAGAAAAAACATATAAAAGGATTAAAGATCAAAAATAGAATGATTCCAGTGGAACTGCATTAGGAGACATCAGGCAGGAAAACATGAAAGAATTAGAGTTTGAAGAACAAAGCTTTATAGAGCTTCTGAAAACTGACAAACATATTTTTAAAAATTATTTCTGTTAACTCTCTTTATTAGAATGAAAATAATTTATTGGAAAAGTATATATTTTTCAATGTTGTAATGAACTAAACACTTGTATTCTTCGTACATTTTGTTTATGGAATTTGAGTTTCGTCTGCAGAGTAGTGGTAGCTGGCTTTAACCAAGGATTTAAAAAGTAAATCGTTTCTTTAATTTCAAATAAAATGCTATCTAAGATTTATGAAGAATTGCAGGCCTGTGTTAAACATGCCAACCCTTTTATTCCTTCTGTGGCTTTAAACACTACCTTTCCAGCTAATCCTTATTTTCTTATACAGTAGGCATGGTGTTGCACTGTATCTAGAGCGCTGACAAAATTGTGGTGCAATCGGGAGTGAAAATGGCATTTGACCCTTACTTTTCTTCATACAAATGGCTGTTCTGTAGAATTCATTTTCTTTGCACAGGGAGCTAGGAGAATGGGTTAAATGAGAAATAGCCCTTCCAGGAATAAGACTTAATTCATTGCGATTCCCCAGTGTTCCTTGGAGGAACTAGACAAAGTACAGACGTTTTACAGTATTGCTGAAAGGATTTCTGTATTTCCCACATACAGGATTTCTGCTGCAGTGGAGAGAACCAGTTTAGTTACTAATACGGGTCCCAATCACAGTAGCTCGTGAACATCTTTTAACATCTAACTGGCAATTGTAAGAGGGCTTTCTTCAGATAAGTCTTTAAAATACTGCAGAACCTTTGTATAAATCGATACTTGCTGTGTATTTTTGGTCAGCATGGAAACACATTCCTGTAGCAGTTGATCTGAACTTCTTATTCAGGTTTCCCTTTCCATCTCCTGGACCTACTGAGGGTATCAGTTTGGGAATGGATGAGAAGTGTTGTGATTTTTCTAAATTTTATGTAGAAGCATTGACTACTGGTTGAGGTGCTGTGCAGACAGTCACTGGCTGCTCTCTGGGGTTGTTCTCCATGTAGCTGTTGCAGTATGGTTGAAGCCTGGGAGGGATACAAAGCAAGACAGATGGTTTCCCACAGACTTCCCCTCTAGCTCTTTCATCTTTCATCTAACTATTAATTCATCTGTTTGGATGGATACATTCACGCATGGAACCAAGATGAATAATAATGAGATTTTTAATAACTCCCTACATTTGCATTCCTTGTAACTCTTTACATGGTTCTAGCTGATTAAAATGAATCATTTACATAATTAACATATGGTTATAGTGTTGGCTTTAATATGCTGATTATCTCAGTACTTTTGTCTAGAGTCAATTGGATTCAAACTGTAACAATTGTTTGAAGTGAGAATAGTTTATTCCTGTGAGGGTTGATGAATATTTGCCATGGGGCCTGATTAGAAATAGCACAACTGTCCAAGAAATTCTATAATGTAAAGCATGTACTTAAAAAAAAAATAAAAATGTCTGTTACATCAGCTGTGTTTAGGTCAGGCTTTACAAATAGCTTTCTATGGTTAGGAAGACTTCTGCCATTAGTTCCTCAGTGAGATACAAATAAACTACCAGACATAGTATTAAGAATGAATCAAGACAACCAATACAGATCTCATTTTTTCTTAATTTGTAAATACTGTTTGGTTTCTTTTCTTTACATCAGGTTTAGAAATAATAATTTTTTAAAAAGTATGTTAAGGTAGAATTATGAAAATTTTTATTACACAAAATGTGTTTCAGTATTTTTATATCCACTGGATTACTTTTAAGATTAAAAGAGGAATAATTTTCATATTTGTCATTTTGCTTGTTTCCTCCTAGTATGTATGTGTAGCAGGTAACACTGAAGCAATCACATTTTAAGAATTGGTAGAATATTTTTCCAGTCTTGCTATCACCCTTGACAGTGTGCTTAGCTTCCTAATGCAGAGGCTGCTTGCAGAAGAGAAAAGAATTGACAGTTTTTGTGGTTAGGTAACTAACACTTCTGTCAATGAATGCTTTTTGAATGTTCATGAATATTTGAAGCAAATTTGTGTTAATTGCACTACTGTTGTCCACAATTAGTCTGTGGTAGACATGATTAATTGTAAAGAGCCCTGACATTTATGCATAAAAGGCTTGAGGTCAAACAGAAATGGAGAAAAATGGTTGCTGCAGCATTGGCAGATGGAATGCTAATGCATTTTGACTCGTACTGAGAATAATGATATTTCTACATCAATAGCAAATAATTGTTTTAGAACTGTGGAATATTCTTCTACTCTCCTTTGCTTTTCTTTCTCTGTTTAACCTTCTTCCCTCCCACCCCAGGATGCCACAGTCACTAGTTATTTTTACAGCATAGTCTTTAATTGGCTTGAATACTCCTTTGTCAAATGCTTTACTGGAAACCTACGCCAAATTGCTAGCTAGGAAAGGCCTATATTGATTTGTCTCTCTGAGGAAAAGTGTAATGGAAAAATATTCTGATGATAATTATGCATGCATTTTGAAGGAAGTCTCTTGAATTGTGTTGGTATATATCCTATCAATAAATGAACTTTTGTGTTCCTAGGACACAGGCTTTAATAACATTTTAGCATGCATGTCATGTTGAGTAGTAAATAATTCCACAGATAGAATCTCAGTGTATTCATTTCTATCTTAATAATGAACAGACCATGTTCATTGTGTCATTACCAGCTTATGAGTGTGATCCATAACTAACTGAGTCCTTTTCCACCACAACAACAACCATGTCACACTTAGACCAGTACACTGCAGTGCTCCCAATGGGTGGAACTGGAGGGCTACAGCATTCTTCTCGGATTGCTGGTCCTAAGCCCTAGAACTTTCTAAAAATCAAGAGATTGTGATGGATCATCCTGTTTAGAAAGCTCGCAGTATGGTTGATTCAGTGAATGTAGCATCACAGAAACCTAAGGCAGGCTGTGTACACATGGTGTACAGCAGTCAAAGTAAATGTACGTGTACCTGGAGCAGAGGGAGTCTTCTTCCAACTCTTCAGTGTCTGGGAGCTGACTGGTAAGTTTCCTTTGTTAAAATTGACGTTAATCTATCTTATTCTTTATAAGCTGTTGATGGACTCATTAGTCCAGTGAAATTTGCTGGTTTAGATCCTGAGTGAATGTAGTCCTTAGTATAAAGGCTGAACAGATAAGACTTTCCCATAAATTATAAATATTAAAAAAAAAAAAAAAAAAAAGACTGTCTTAAGCAAGCAAAATTCCCTGCCTTCATTTCTTGCATTTTAATAAGTTTCAGGTTGTCATGCTTTTACTGATGTAGCATCCATGGAAGTTAGGCTAACCCTTTCTAATACCCTTTGGAAGTTTTTGTTTATGTAAAAGTTTGCTGCACGATAAAAAGCGTTTTATCCTACTTAATAGTTCCCTTTTGAAGTGCAAGGAAATTACATTTTCAAAAAACGTTTTTTAAGTGAAACCACCATAAGCCATTTAAAAAGTTCATTTTTCTATTTTTAGCTCTCTGCAATAGAACAAGTTTTTGTTTATTTGCAATTTTTGCCACTTGGCTATTTGCAATTGCTGTTCAGCATGTCTTCAAAAGTTGGAGGAAGTAAAATGGTAGCCTGGAAATGTATGGTGATATTCAAAGAATATTTTTAGGATGTCAGTTTAAACTGAACTAGCAGTGCTCCTAAAAATGCTAATCTCACAAAACGGTTTTTCAAACTGTGATCCAGACGGCAGTGTTAAGTGTTCCGTGGAATCATGTAGACTTTTCTAATGCTTTTGGTTAAAATTTGGCTGATGATTTTTCATGATGGCCTCTAAGAAATGCTGAGGGTTGATAATGGTCGTTGCTAAATAGTCTGGGACACAGTGTTCTGTGGAAATCCCGCAACGGGTAATATTTCTTATGTAGTAGCTCAGCCTGCTGAATATTTGCTATAACATACTTGCATCAGACCAAAACCAGGTAGCAAATGTTAACACACTTTAAGGCATTATATAATTCTTGCATAATTGTGTTCATAACTTTTTTAACAAACCAAAAATCTATTTTTCATCATAAAAAGACAACCTGTTACCAGTTTTACTCTGTGTTTTAGAATCTACAAAAAATAACCTAAATGAGAGAAATGAGTTATATAAGTAACCAAAAGGATACAGTTATCTAGAAAGATTGAATTAAGTGAAATACTGTGTTCTTTCATTGAGTACTTTTTGAATTGCTCGGTGACATTTGGTTACATGGCCTCATTTTCAGATATGGCGTTCTTTCAAAGCAGAATATATGGTACTAATCTCCAGCTCTCCTGTAATAAATGCTGGACTGTGGACAGGAGATGGCCAAAAGAGAGTGCCTGGGCAAACCTTAATCTTTAATAAGGTGCAGAACTAGTCTATAACTGTCAAGGAATGACAGAAGAGCAGTGCTTTCAGCTTGCCTGCTCAGAATAGAAAATGGGGTCCTCTGACAGGCAAGAAAGGCTACTTTATTCTTTATTGGGTTTGGGGCTATTATTGTGCCTATGCTATTTAGTTATTTGACATTTGTGAGTTGTTGGGACAAAAGGAAGTCCAGTTATTAATGTGAAAAAAATTAAATTGGATTTTTATGCTGAACTTGCATTGAAACCTCTTACACATGGAAACAAAGCCATACCTGATGCTAAATGGATGCTGTTTGTGATTTAGAAATATAAGGTATTTTAATATTAAAACAAAAAGCTGCTATGGGAGATAAAGGTAAAACCAAGCAGACATTCAGTATTTTCCAGCTTCAACTGGTTGAAAAAACAATGCAAAAGTTGGGTGTTTGAATTCTTTGAACTACTTGCCTTCTAGAATTCTTGATAATAGCTTTTTCTGTGCAGTCTGAAGTGTTTTTCCAAGCTTCAACTAGAAGTGTGACACTTCTGTAACTGTATAGCCAGCTGTGGTTGTGTGCCACCAGTCATCAGTCTGGGAGTATGCAAAGGGATCATGAGTAATGCTTTTATCAGACTTGCAACAGATTCAGCTTTTGCTGGCTAACTTATGTGATTTGGATGCCTTCTGTGGTTCAAAGCTTCTTGGTCCGTGAAGCAGTGCGTGCTGCAATCTCTTTGCAACAGTTTTTTAAAAAACTAGACATTCTCAAAACTTGAAGTGTCTTGGGAAAATATTTTTCTCCACTGTTTTACAGTGCAATCATCAAGGTGCTTATATACAAATACATGGCATGTAGTTTGCAGGGATATCAGTGAATTCATAAGGTGTATTTTTTTTGGATGATTTAGGTTTGGTTTTAGATAGAGCAGTGAATTTAGGATTATTTAGTTTTTTTTTGTCTGAAGGTGCAGAAATTTTGAATTTGCAAAGATCAATATGGACTTGCATATTAGTAAGTTTAGACAAAATATTTGTCTAGAGACATGAGAATGTACATTCTTCAAATATATAGCAAATGCAGGACAGGTAATATATATACTGCCGAAATATAATAATATACTGCCAAATTACAATTTCAGACTTTTCCGAGATCTTATAAAACAAAAACATTTCCTTATTTGTTCATTTGTTTTGAGTTCTTAGGTATGTATGCAAGATAATTGCATAGGAGTTAAAGGTTCTTTAACCTGAAGATAGTGTTGCTTTAAATGTTGTCAATTTGTCTTTCTAAAGATATAATTTAGATTAAATCATAACTGCCAGTGGTGTTATTTGTGATGTTTGGGTGATGTGACCTTTCATTCCAGGTTTGAACAGCACTTTTAAACCTGCTAAAATGTGAGGTTTACCCATTGTGGGGGTGAACCAAAGGAGAATCACTGGTTTCCCTGAGACTGATTGTATGTTGATTTTTTTTTTAGCCAAATATGATTTTTGTCTGATTTTTCTTGAATTCTCCCTTTATATAGTCTCAGATATGCATCTGCATAGTCATAAGCATGCTGAGCAAAATACTGACCAAAATAAATCTCACCCAAAACTGCAGTTTTACTTCTGCAGAACACCCTGCTCCTTGATAATATTTCCTTTATAGTAGTCACACTCAGAATGTGTGGCTATCTGGGATTTTTTTTAAAAAGCAGTTTCTAGTAGGAAACTAGTTGCTAGTTTCTAGTCTTTGCATTTGTGCTCAGGTTTGCAGATTGTCAGCCTACGTAACTTTCCAGGAAAATCCGTCCAGAGAAGGACAGCATCTCACAAGTGCCAGATATCCAGAGCATGTACTTCTGTGGTCTGGCTCTGGTATTGCAAAATCTAGGACACATTTTAGTGCTTTTAAATTCACAATCATTCTTGCTCTGCAGGAATGACTGGCAAGACTATATAAAACGAAAGCAATTTGCAATAATTCTACTAAAAAGTGAGTAATAACTACTGTTAAGAAGAGATGTTTCTATATCCTAGGCAAAAATTCACCAGTAGCATTGACTCAAAAGTAACACTGATGCTCAATTGTGCTTTACTGGGAAATATTGCACTACAAGAAAAGGGGAGGAATGTACAACTTCTTCAGTTCTGAACCGTGTTAAGCTTTAGCTTTTTTTCTTTTGTAATCCTAAGTCACAAATGATAGTTTCAAGTTTTGAAAGAAAAGGCAGATACTGAACAAATCTTTCCAAGCCAGAAGTGTTTTAGGAAACTTCCAGGTGACTTTGCAAACTTGTTTTTGTATATTTGCTACATCCATGTTGCTGGGTTTTGTCTTGAAACATTTGCTTTCTCTGAGAAAAGTATCTTGCAAATGTGGTAAGTTTATTCTCTAAAGAGTGATTTTGGACATATTGTTGTGTATGTAGTTGTAAGTGGACTTTTCATCTAATCTCATCATCATATTATTCGGTTAGGGTCATAGCAATTTAAGTATGGCACTATGCCATTCCAGACAGATGGGCAGGGGCAGACAGCCAAGAATACATGTTAAGGGTAGAAGACTTTTTAGCAGCCTTGTTTGAAAGTGTGAGTGTCTCGGCCCACATGTACCTGATTCATTTTTTCCTCGCTTGTGCAGCACTATAAAGGCAATGTTTTGTCTTAGAACAGTCTAGGATAGGATAGCCCTCAGATAAAACTCTGCAAAGATCACTTAGCTTTTCTCATAAGACACTGGTAGTCCCAAAGACATCTCCATAGCTTTGCCTTTTTTTTTTTTAATATGCCTCAGTTGATTTTAATCAGTTTACATGAGAAGGTTATTTAAATCAGAATAAATAAAATTAATTTTTAGAAAAGCTTTCCTCAAGGTTGTTAAAAACTAAATATAGCACATTAAACCGTTTTGTTTGGGTTTTTTTAACATGGAAATTATAATGATGTTAATTCTTATTATTACATAGAGGGCAGAAATTCTGTATATTGGCCACTGATTTCTTGTCCTGAATGGGCATTAACTTTTCTTAACCTAGCCACAGTTAATTTTCCTTACTCTTGTTTAATGATTACAGCAAGTTGCTTTAAGTGAAACATTTTAATACTGTGTAACATGGCATAATTTAATAGTGTATAAGGGATGCGTGTTTGTGGCCTGAACAAATTACTAGTCAGCTAGGTTTAGTTGAGCAGCCAGGTATGGTTTGCATTTTAAATATGTCACTATTAGTCACAAACACTGAAAGTTTGGTAACAACTGCTTTCATCATTTAGTCACTGTGAGGATTATTGCTTTATTTGAAAAGTCAGTCGTTTGTATCATGTTGCATTTGTAAGTAAAAGTAATTAGAAGTAATATCTGAAGATGGGACTACATTGTGAGATTTGCCTACAGCTAAAATGGTGCAAGTACCCTAACAATTACAGATCTAGCTTTTAGCTGTCTATATGCTGACTATAAAGTCTTACCAAAAAGAACCCCAAAATAACAAAAATGTGTTCAAAAAGTTACCGTATTAGCTGTGAGTTTTTGTTCTGTAGAGGCACATACGTAACAGTGCAGTTGCTTTTTTGCTTTGGTCTCGTGCTCATGTATGAGAGTCTGATTCATCCTCAGTCATATTGACTTGAAAACTGTGGGTAAACAAGAGAGTAGAGTCATGCGATGGATGACTGTACAGTGGAAAGCATGAACTGTGCCTGAAGAAAAGCTTTTAAAGTAATTGTATTGCTTCCTCTTATATACTCAAGTTGCATTGCCCAGAGAACTGCACATTTTCTTCGAGTCCATTCCTCTATCACTTGGTATCTCTTCTCAGGTTTTGTATCTTTTAGTATAGTAAAAGTTAAGGGGAGAAAAGAAAATCATATTTTAGTCTTCTGGTTATTTATGTAAGAGCTTTAGTGATACTGTGGCATATCTTACATTACACTGAATTTCATTGTACAATTCAGTTCACAGAAAATTGGATTCTTTGAGCAATTCTGTTTTAACAGTTATTAAAAGAGCTGAATCAGTTCCTTTCATAATCTTAAAAGAAAGGGTATGAATACAGAATAAATTCCAGATAAGAGATGTGATTTCAGTGTAGCTCAACTTCTTTCCATGAAATACATAGGCTAGAAGTCCAGAAGGGGCTACTGTAATCATCAAGTTTGACCTTCAACCTGTAACACCGCTACGGAGTCCATCTGTTCTGTTCCAACATCCACACTGTATTATACATTAACCTTTTTTATCAGTTGAGTGCTGGAAATGAGGTAATGAACAAATGCTTAATATATGTTTCTTGGTGTCTGCATTGTGTGCAGATTTATGGTCAAAGAATGCACACTTCAGTGAAGTTTGATGTGATTGTATTATTATTATATTTGTTACAATAAAATAGATATAAATAAATTTGTAACTGGAAAAAATACAAGAACGTATTTTCATGATATGTGACTTCTGTTACAGCTTGACTAAATTGAAGAAATTAATGTTCTGTTAGTGTCATATCAGCATCCACTTTCATATGTGTTCATATAATTAGACATCTTGAGGTCTAATGTGTACCAATTTGGGTTCTTCAAGCCAGAAAGTACATCTTCGTCACTGAGTGAGGTGTCATAATGGAGTGTAACACTGAAGCTACTATGACACTGTGTTGAATAGAGTCTGTGCAGGAACATCATACAGTTATCTCAGCTTAGGTAGTATTTCGCCTGTGATTTACTGCCAGAATTTGTGGTTGAAAATGCACCCTTCCTTCCTCCACCAAACTAAAAAACAAAAGCAAAACTGACACAAATTGTAGTTTACTTGTGTACAGTTAAGAAGTGGTCTTTGTTTGCATGAGCAGGTTCCCCCCAGTTGAGTTTTGCCATCATTACATCACCTTTTTGTTATGAGATTATATTACATGGGATAATACTGGATTTGTTACTAAGTCAAAAGGCTATTCATAGTGCAGAAACTTGTCAGGTTTCCCTAATTCACTGATATACTCAGCTAATTCCAGTGGGATCAAGGAGATCCTATCTTCTTTGTGCCTCTGAGTCCTAAATTTTTGGCTTGATTTCCTGAGGGTTAAAAGCTGTTCTTCCCACACAGGCAAAATGTTTGTGCTGACAAGCTGCCTGAGACAGATTGTGTAGGTGATCTGTTTTAAGCAGCAAAATGTATTATTCCTGGGAGAGAGAAACATGCTTGTTCTCCAACAGATGGGTGCAAGTGCTGGGAGTGCAGGTAGAGCTTGCAAAGCTTGTAAGAATTTTTCCCAAAAATTGTTACTTTTTTTTTTCTTTACATTCAAAAAAAAAGTTGAAAGGGATTTTGTAATTGTCAGATGAATGTTTTATGCAGTTGAGCCTCTGGATTTCTTGCAAAGATTCATTGTATTGTGTCTTTGTAACTATCTTGTTCCATTCTCCTCCTAATTATTGCTATGGGAGGAGTTTTAGCCTTGCCTTCCCTTCTGACACAACACAGAAGTTCAGGTGGTTCTGGCATCGTAAAATATACAAACCTAGTGGGGTCCTGGGGACAGAGATGTGAGAATCTCACTTGACAACTGGAGCCTTAAATGAATGGTGAAATTCTACCCCTCAGGTGGTAGTCAGTACTTGGAGAGTGGAATGGAGCAGTACTAGGAACTGTAGTGCTAGTGCTGCATTTCCTTTGTAATGTCTCCTAGACAGGCTTATTTTTCACACTTTTAATAGACAGAAAGTGAGCCTCTCCAGAGGTCACTTTTTCTGGCCACCTCTATGTCATTATGTTCTGAGGGTTGGATACTCTTAGACTACATCCTTATCCCTGTGCAGCTCCATGAGGAAAAGGAAGCATTTCTTTCATTTTTCTTTTATTTTCTTTTTTTTTTCTTTCCCCCTCTCTCTTATAGATAACAAGTAAAGCTTTGTTGAGTTAGTGCTCCTAGCAGCACCTGGGGATTAGTGTTATCTCTAGAATTGTAATGTATGGGCCAATATTGTATCACATCCTCTCTGACTGGTAACTGTAAAAGGAATTCCATCATCCTGTGTACTTTCTAGTGATTTCAGCATTTTTACTATGAATATCTGAAGTCCACTGTGTTTTGCTTTGGAGAGGGGAGAAATGAGATGAGATGAATGAGTGCCTGTAAGAAAGTATGTATACAAAACCATAAACATCAGTTTAGTCTTAAGTTTAGTCTGCAGTTTCATGCAAACCATATAGTAAACAGCCAATTATAATAATTAGAAATAAGGGAAAAGGCTTTTTCTGTACTCATTGCTCTTTTAGCTTCATAGCCAGTTCTCAGAATCACTTACTACTTAGTTAATATATTTGACCTAGTGACCAAATGTGGCAACTTTATGAATTATATATCAGTCTCCTGAGTACCAAACTGTGTGCTTTGGTTTTATTAAATCATCTCTGATTTGATTATCTTCATTATATCGTGCAGCAAGTTAATTTCTTTTGAGTTTATTGTTCGGACTTTACAATTAAAAGATGCAAATTAAATCGTATAGTTCCCCTCCTGTCTTCATTATGATATCGATGAATAGTGTACTGATTTTTAGAATTCCAAATATTATTATAATGTAGATTCCTTATAAGTAGAAGATCAATGTAATACTTCGCATTATCGGTTTCCGGGCCCTGTATTATCTGTTCAGAAGCAGCATATTTCCAGACTCAATAACAGCAGCAGCAGTAGTGCATGACATGTTTTTATATATTTCAACTTGTCAATTAGTAATACAGTGATGGTTTTGTAAGATGCATAAATCGCAGCACTGCCCACTTTCCTAATAGGAATATGACAACTCAGTGTAATAACATCATGATATTTTTAAAAAGCTGAAGTGTGGCACTTCCACTGTTCTGAAGCAAGTATGGGTTTTAGTTTTCAAAATCATCTGGGAGGTGAATGTCTGAGGTTAATGAGATACAAGTAGGAAGCATTGACAAATACTTGGAGAGTGAAGACTTTGTGTGACTTTTATGTTTCTTGTGCCCCTCAGAGCTCACTGTTGTATGTTATTGTTCAGTCCAAACCATCAACGTAAGTACTCCAACTGAATCCAAGTACAAGCTGTATTTCTTATGCTCTTACAGTTATTATGAATTTCTGGCCAAAGTGCTATGTGTCAGTCTGTATGGCTGGAAGTGGAAGAGCTCATCTTTTTTTTTAATGACTTGCTATATTTCAATGTAGGAACTGTTTTAAGCTTGTGTATGGAATCATCCAAAATCTACAATCCAGAATGCTAAATAGCTCCCCCACATGCAACAATACTGTTCCAAAAAAGAGCAAAATTAAATGATAGATGGCATGTGTTGTTATACTAATGCCCGAGGCTTTTCAGTATGCTCCAGCAGAGGGTTTCTTCTTTCTGAGTGTTTATTTAAAGTAAAATTAAATTTGGTCCATTCATAACTAGTTTATTGTATTAACTGAGAAATATATCTCATTGCTTTGCAAGACACTCACTTCTCTCTGTTCCTCCAGCTCCCATCTTTGTGTTACCACAATTTCTTTTTTTCTTATTTTTGTTCAGTTATGGTGGGTTAATTTCTTGGGCCTGTAGATTCTAGTTTAAATACATTCATATCGTTTGATTGGAATAATATCCCCATTCTTAATAGAGAAAATTCAAATTTACCATATTCTTGAAAAAGATGGATAAAACATTTTCTTTCTAGTCCTTGTTAAATATATTTCATACAGCTGTCTTCAGAACTGCACAATTACCATTAAGTAGGTTTCTGGCTGTGAAATGATACTTAGTGCATAAAAGGGTGCTTAAGTGTTATTTTTCTTATTTTTACAGGAATAAAATTAGATCCTGACCTTACAATGGATATGTTTGTGATTTAACAGTAAATATTATTGAGGAAGGCATTCCTTTTCTTATTCTTGAGTCAGTCGGGTGAAAGCCTTGATTTAGGACAACTACGGGATTTTCTGAGTACCGAAGTAGTTGCTGAATATAGATATAAAATTTGTTAAAAACTCTTAAATTAGGCAGGGATAAACGATGAATGGACTTCTGCAGTTCGAGTAGTTGTAATTTCATTTGAAACCATGGAGTTGTACCAGTGTAAATTAAATCTATGTATTCAAGATTACGTTCCTGAATACTTAAGGTTTTCCTATTTTCTTCTTATTTATCATAGATGTACTCTTGGATGAAGAAGATAAGTTTTATGCTCCATGTATTATTTTGTATTATGCAGGCTAAAATATTACAATTTCTTCTTCAAAGAAAACAATATATTTGAATGAGAACTAATTACCTCTTTTTTTATTCCAAGTGACAAAAGCTAATATATCACACTTAGCCACTATAAGAACTCTATTTCAGTAAACTAATTAAACTAATCCTATCTCTACTCATTATTCTCAGTTCTGCTAAATATTTTAACAGCATAGATTTATTTCATTACATAAATTATATCATACTTAAAGAAAACAGTTTGCATAATGGCGTATTTGCATTCCCAAGAGTTTATTTTGGGATTTTGAATTCAGACTTCAAGTTTCACTTGAAATAATATTATTTGCCTTATTTGGGATGGTAATTCTTCTTAATTATTACTAATTATCTAGAATGATGTATAGCTTTAATTAAATGTAAGTGCTTGGATTCTTGTTAACATATATTAAACAGTGACAGTTCTCCTGTATATAGATAATATAATGTTAGGAAGTTGTGATATTTCCTGCAGTTTACAACCTGTAATTTGATAACACAATGGCTGATTAATTTACCAATCATGGAGGGAAAAAAAAGTTGCTTTTTGATTGTTAGTGATTGTAAAATTAAAAGATCATGTGCGTACTGGACATTTCTTAAGCTACATGGTTAAAATGGAATGTGTACATCACTTTTTCTACTTAAATTATAAAACCAGAATATGTTGCATGCTAAGAATTTAACAGCAGTGTTCCTGAGAAGCTGTAAGGAATAATGCATAAGTACCACTTCAGACCAAATTGCTTTCTACTTATAGACATGTAATGCAATTAAATCAAGAAGCTGTAAGCCTCCCAAATCTCCTAAGTTTAGTTTAGGTATTTGTACTTAAGATATCTGCTGCAGAGCTTTCCAAAATGAGAAAAGAGAGACAATACAGGTAATAAATAATTAATCAGAGTGAATTTACAGTACCTGATTCATATGAGCTGTATAGAGGATTCAGAATTTTATTGATTTTGATAAACCACTTATATCACATGAGGTTATATCACAGAACTAATGGTGTTTTAATTTTAATGCCAGTTTTCATACTATTATCTAGACTTTAATTTCTGTCACTATTACTAGCTTATCAGAGTGCTGACACTAGGTGAATCATGAGTTTTTTGGGAAATTCACACAGAACGGGAATTAATTGTGGTTCGTTCTAGCTGAGGATAGTGCATGATTTCTTAAAGAATGAAAGACAGACAGACAACTGGCAGACAATTTGTAAATTGTTTTATCCTAAGTGCTGTGGGTTACGGTCCCTCAGCTCAACACATCATGAAAGCTATCTCGCTATTATGCTTGCCAAGTCCAATCTGCCAACTTGAATTGATAGAACTGTAATTCATCTTCCAGGTATCAAGCAAGCATCAATACACACTTTTCAATGACACTTTACCCTGCTTTGCACCTTAGTTGCTTCTTAAAAGCAACAATGAGAATTACTTTCATATTTTGCTCATCAATAATCAAAATCTTTCATTCTTGTACTAACGGTACATATGTATGCTGTTGTTTTGGTCAGTTTTCAAGTATTTGTCCCTAATTTGTTACCAAAGACCATGATAATTTTATTTCTGTAATCTGTGCTGTTCCTTTTCTGACATATAGAAAAAAACCCGTAAATCAGTGTGCAACTTTTTTTTAAATTTTAGTTTCTTTTTATTCATCTAATTTGCAAAGATGTTACTACAAACAAGTTTCAGATATGATTAACAGAGGTTAGCATAACGATGTAATCTGGTCATATTTATATTTAAAATATTAAATATATTGCAAATATATTTTTGAATGCCAGGAATTATTAGGTAGAAAAAAGGGAAATGGAGCATGTGACAAAATTTTTTATCCTTCTCTAATACATCTATCTCCTTAACATTTTGGAGGATGTCAAGCAAAATTCTGAAGAGCAAAGATAACTGCTTTGAATAACAGTTCTTAATAACTTGATTTAAAATACTGTATGAACCATTCACTCTTAGAAATTAGGGTAAAATGACTAACTTTTCTTGTGAAGAATATTTAGATTTCAATAGTATTTTAAAAAAATAGTTAATAGAAGATTATAAATAGTCCAAAACCAATAAGCAAGTCTTGTGCGTAATAGTTTCACTTAGTTTCCTAAAATAATAATGCATTGCAGTGACAAAGGTGTTTAATAAGGGAAAAGTTATAGGATATAGAGCTTTTCACCTTCATCATGCTTCTTCAAATTTGAGCTTCATCAATACCAGATTGAAAACTGGTAGCGCTGATGCACGCTCCGTGGCCTCTCTGTCGTAAGCTTGCTCTTCATGCGAAAGGTCCAGGTGACGGGTCTCTAAAAAGCTGTCATAGCATGTAGCAGGACACTCGAAAGATTGAATGGGTCTGGAAACCAAAATGTGGACCTTTGTGTGGGTATTCTGGTCTGGTCAGACTTAGGAGCTTACTAATGTGTGTGAAAAAGCCTGCGATCCCACTCCAGTTGTAGGTGTTTGGAAAATGCCTGTGAAAGCTTCTTGAAATTGTCCTGTGCTTACCAGGTGTTCTGGATGTTACTATGAGTTTATGTCTTGTTCATGCAAACTGCTGAGTGATGCTGTGAGAAATAGAGTTGAGGCTCCTTCTGTTGACATCAGAGCAGAATGGAAGGTACACAGAACTGGCTAAAAATGAGGCTGTAGAGTTTGGAGTGAGAAATGCATAAGTAGACTTGGAACTGGTAAGTGCTCAGACGATCAGTGAAAAGTGTACTTTTAATGAAGGTCTGGAATCTCAGTTTTGGTGGATTTAGAGTACTCTTTTGCTGAAGTGGCTAGCAAGTAAGATTTAAAAAAAAAACCAACAACAAAACTAAAAACCGAAACTCGCCACTAAAAGAAACCCCAACACTATGAACGGCATATGGTATATGATAAATAAGGGGTTGGGAGAATATCAGCCTTGGCATCGTGAAGTAACCTGTTTTATCAACACAAGTTGTAAGCAGAGAGAAAGGGACTTTCTACTGTGAAATATTTGGTATTTGTCTCCTGAGTATCTTTATTTACTGTTTATGTATTTTTCTCAGTGTCTTTTGCATTAGGGAACCACATTGCCCAGTGTTGGTTATCATTCTCAGTAAAATAAACTCCAAACTTCAGTTGCTAGATATGATAATATCTAATAAAATTAGTTGTACTCTTCGAAGTACGCTGTGCCTGAGTAAAATATGAACTGTGTATGTAGCTTCAGTATGCTTGCCTGGCTTTTGGCAGTCAGCTAAGTATTTTACTTGATGGACATATGTAATTAGTTATATTTTTCATAGATCAGTGTATTTGTCATCTATGAGATTATGTAGTACGTTTAGATGGCAAGTTTATCTGATAATCTTTTAAATTTCAAATTCCAGTGTTAAAATTTCTTGAAGTACCTTGTACATACATATGTATTTATGTCTATTTATACAGCACTTATCTGTATAATTTTTACGTTAAGAAGTACCTGTGTGTTTATGTAGTGTAAAGTATACATACTTTATGGTTATAGAATTTTTTAAACTAAGCTTGTTCAACGATACTCTCTTTTCATTTCTATTTGCATTAATTATTGAGTGCCAACCTGTAAAACATGCCTGTAAACAAAGAGTTATTTTGGAAATAGAAGAAAATAAGATTTTTACTTATGTTTTTCTTTCAGGCACATCTTATTTATTTACCAATGAGTTAAACCACATGCCGTTGGTCTCAGCCCTTCTATCTAACCTGTCCAGATCCCTCTGTAGGGCCTTCCTACCCTCCAGCAGATCAACACTCCCACCCAGTTTGGTGTCATCTGCAAATTTACTGAGGGTGCACTCAATCCCTACGTCTAGATCATCTATAAAGATATTGAACAGCCCTGGCCCCAGAACTGAGCCCTGGGGAACACCGCTAGTGACCCACCGCCAGTTGGACTTTGCCCCATTCACCACCACTCTCTGGGCTTGGCCATACAGCCAGTTTTTAACCCATCGAAGAGTCCACCCATCCAAGCCCCGGGCAGCCAGTTTGTCTAGGAGGATGCTGTGGGAGACAGTGTCGAATGCCTTACTGAAGTCTAGATAGACTACATCCACAGCCCTGCCCTCATCTACTAAGTGGGTCACTTTGCATAGAAGGAGACCAGGTTGGTCAAGCAGGACCTTCCTTTCATGAATCCATGTTGGCTGGCCCCGATGCCCCGATTGTCCTGCATGTGCTGTGTAATGGCACTCAGGATGAGATCATTCTATCTCCTTGCCTGGCACCGAGGTCAGGCTGACAGGCCTATAGTTCCCCAGATCATCCTTCCGGCCCTTCTTGTAGATGGGCGTTACATTTGCTAATTTCCAGTCAACTGGAACTTCTCCAGTTAACCAGGACTGCCAATAGATAATAGAGAGTGGTTTGGCAAGTTCATTTGCCAGTTCCTTCATTACCAATGTATATATATTCCAATATACCAATTCTATATTTTTCTAGGCAAAGAAGATGATGACAGTATATTCCCATGCGCTCACAGCAGCAGTTTCATATATTTGATGAGCTCACATTCACAAGACATCACTATAGCCTGTAGTACACAGCCAGGTGGACCAGACATAACATAGTCCATAGTGAGTAAATAGTCCTACATTAAGTTAAGCTATATATCCATTACTTTCTAGAACTGTAATGACTGGCTGTTGGTGTTGGGGCAGGGATATAGTATTAGGAAATCTTCCTGATTGATTAATCCAATAAAATGTTTTCTCTTTTTGTCATGATGTTCTCCTATCCTACCATATGTTCTTACAATTTCATCCTAAAGTCACCACCTAACAAAGACACTATTACTATAATGTAGCCTGTTGTAAAATTACAAAAAGTCTAAAACTCCAGTGCATTCATTAAAAAATAACTTGTCTATAGTTACTGCTGGTCATGATAATAAATAGAGAGGTATTTAGAAAGAAAATTAGCCAAAGTGACCAAATAGCTATCCAAACATATCATATGGGTATGAACAAATGCTTAAAAGAATATTCTCAAACTGTTTAAGCAGTCTTTACATAGTATAACCACAGAACCTGTTATTAAAATGACAGATATTTATTGTTCTGTTTATTTCGTGTTACTAGCATAATACTTAAAATTCTAAAATTAAAGTATAATATTTAAAATATTGAAAACAAAGGCTGATCATACTGCTAAAATATTCAGTAACAAATCTGTACATTTAAAAGCTGCTGGTTTTGCATGAGCAGGCCATATAGCCTAATTTCAAATCTAGACTATTGGCCTAGTGTTTTTGTGCTTGACCCCACATTACCTGCATTCAAGGAGTTTGCAGCTAAGGTGTTATTGTTAAATACTATAATAGCTCCAAAACGTCAAAGCTAATATTATGAATTATATATCCCAAACTCAAACACACAACTAGTTCAAAGTATAATGGTATATACAAGACTTATAAGTACATGTAATGTCTTTAATTAACCAGGTGGTGCAGTTGGATCATGATAGGTGGACAGAAAGTGGAAGAGGTGCAGATAACAGCTAGTAGGGTGAGGGGAATGGAGAACTGATCGTATTAGAAAAGAGGTAGGCATGCTTAGTCAAGCAAAGAAGAGGGTTGAGAAGAGGATATCGTTACTCTCTATGAATACTTAGGAGTAAACGACAGGGACATGGAGAGCATTTTAAGCTTAAAAGGCACAAAGATAAATACATATATGCTCTCCGTAATAGTTTATGTAGCAATATAAAAGAACCTTTAAACAGTCACATCGGGGAGCTTCTGAAACAGGATTTTGGTTTGAGCATGAGCTGGGGGAGGTCAAATGGTTACCAAATTTTAAGACAGAGTTTCTTCAGTTTCTTAACAAAAATTACATAATGTGGCTTCCTAGCAGGTGACTGTACTTACTGACTCAGGAGTTATCTTCCAGTTCTGCTTTCTTTCCAAGAAAAGTCAAAGTCACGGATGTTCTGGCATTTTCAACTGCCCAAGTCCCTGCAGCTGATGGGATTAACCTGCTAAGTTTGTCCATGAATAATAGGAGATCTGTTTTCTCATCCACATTCAGTAGTTCACACACATTACTCCTATATTTGGCGATAGTGCTACTTTTCCTAAACCTTGTCTTTTATACATGGAAACAACGGAAAAGTCTTTCTTTGGAATTTGTTATGTTTGGACAATCAGTTGCTCCCATGGAGAGTCTCTTTGGCTTCATAGAGTCTTCAGGTGTACGCCAGTCTGTTCTGTGATGCTGATTTTAAGTTCTGTGGTTCTATATAAATTTAAATAGCCCATCTTATTATGTGATAAAGGAATTATAGTTTGTATCAGTATAAAAGAAAATGAAGTGTGTTCTGTGTCAAGTTACCTTATTTCAGGGGAAGGTTAATTGGAAATGCAGCTCACACAATGTGTGATGAGGTGGAAAAAAATAACAGAAGTGACCACAGTCAATGTATGCAACCCACAAGCTTACCATTTTTCCATTTTCTTAAACATTTATGGAAAATTGAACTGACACAGTGTGCAGCAAATGGATAGTTTTCACATCTTTCTGTGCATGCTGTCAAATTCATGTGTTTTTAAAATTACTAATAGTAAATGCAGAGAAAGAAACTATACTAAATGTCAAGTGTAGTAACTACACTGTGGCTAAAGACATAGGTCTGATGCTTACAGAATCAACTACTTAATTAAATTTTTCACTTGTAAAATCTTACTTGTAATTTACTTTTCAAGAACACATTTTGTGTAAAATTTAATTTTGGAGTTAAAATCTCGGTGAAGGTGTGGCTCAATGCTTCTTTTGTCAGGGGAGTTAAATCTTGTACAGCTATGTGTTTACACTTTTAATACATGCATCATTAAATTAATACTATTTTCAAAGATTAATGACAGCACAGTACCTGCACTAAAAACTAAACAGCTCCAGGCCACATAGAACTCTTATAGTTCTGTGTATGTAGACATTGTCATTACTGCCATGAGGACTAAATAAGGATGAAATCCAGCTTCATTCTGCGTGATCTTCAGGATTCTGTGGGACCACATCTCATAATAGTCTTTTACAGAAGCCTTTTCATGTTGGTTTTTTTTTTTCAGTTGTTCAAGCTGCATTAGCTTACACCTTCTTATATATTCTCTTTATATTTTTATTGAGGATCATCACCAAACCAAAAAGAAAACTGTCCTTTGCTTTTCAGGGTAGGTAGAAGTATTTTTATTCCACCTGTTTTATCAGATTGAAACCTTTCGTGGCACTCTTAAATAATCATCATATTTTCCCACCTTGCCTTTTTGAACATTTATTCATGTTAAGCAGTCAGATAAATAAGCATTTTAAACTGTCACCCAAGTTACTTAATGCCCTGCCAATGTACACCTTGACAGTTCACATGAACGGAAAGTATTCTATCCATTTTTTATTATTATATCTAGATATATGCTTATTATAGAAGTGAGGTGAGGAGCCATTTGCATGTGTGCATGTGTTGGTATGTATTCAGGCATACAAACAAAAGGTTGAAATACAGGTAGAAGAATAAGCAGGAATTAATATTTCCTCTTTTTCTGGCCTTTTCACATTAAGAAAATGTGCTGGTATTTTGGGTGATTCTGTGGTATCAGCTAATTTCAACCACTTAAAAAAATGTCATTAATTTAAAAAGAAAAATTGATTTTAAAACCCCAACAAATTTCTATGGATGATATCACAAGCTGTGGAACTGTGAAAGGCCAGGTAGTAAGGAAAGATTATAAAAAGAAAAAAGTGTAGTAGAATTAGTAACAAGCAGTTTGGTCTGTGCTGGTGGATATCTTAGCTGGATGTTACATGCTGGTAGCATACATCTTGAACAAGAAATAGTGTCTTGAATGTTTTGCTTGTTTAATGACTTCCTGCAGCTGATTAGTCCAACTGCATTCTTTCTGGAGCTAACACTCAGCCTATCACATTCTTTTAGTGTCTTTTTTTGAACTGTTGGGTGTAGGTGTTCCTTGTGCAGAATGTATTTGTATCTCGGAGGCAGTTACAGTCTAGTGATAAGTGAATTAATCCACGTTTCTGGATTTTACCAGCATTAACTGAATACTATTGGGTTCCTAGATAAATATGTATATAATGATTGTTACTTCATCTCTGATCACAACCTTTTGATTAATCTTGACTTTCCCTTGGCCAGTCATGCAGAATTTGCCATGTGGTGCAGCAGCCAAACAAGCATTTAAGATTTTCATTGTTAAGCTCAGTTAAAGTATAAATTCAGGTTTTAGTAAATGGCTTTTTTGGTAAACCAGCATGAAATATTATCCTCTGTAATATCACAAACTTTTTTTTGAAAAATACACCCCTCAGTAACAAAGGCTGCTTAGCCAGTTGTCATGGTTTCAAGGGATAAAATTTATAGAATTAAGTTTCTGTTAGATATTGTTTCAGTCTGTGGCCAGCTGTGGTGATCAGGGCCATTAGCAGTTAAACCCAGGGCAGCTGCCCCAGGCTGGCCCACAGGTGTATTTTATAGCATTAACATCAAGTTCACTATAAATGGGAAAGCTGCTGGGGAGGGGTGGGGCTCTTGTTCTCCTCTCTTCTCTCATACCTATTTCGCATTCTCAGCGATTGCTGTTCCTGAAGCAACTTGGCAGTGCTCTGTAGCTAAGTATAATTTTGTGTTTTGTATTATCATTGATATTGGTTTCTTTATTTTATTAAATCTGCTTAACTTTAACCCATGAGTCCCCTCCTTTTCCCAATTCCTTTCCTCGGTCAGGGAAGGGACACTGGGTGAGAGAGTAACTTACTCTTTAGCCCTGGGTGCAGGCTAAACAAAGACACCAATTCGGTCTTTTTATAACGAACGTAAGACACATGGAAATAGAATAAAGTAACCTGTCATGGCAGAGGAACAAACTGACCTTTTAGCTGTGTGAAGTTGGCTCAGATTCGTGGACTAACAGAGGAGTGTGAAAAATGCTAAGGTGGTCTAGCATCTCTTGAGAGCTGGGAAAGAGCATGTAACTGCAGGTAAAGTGGTCAGTGAAATGCATGTTGCAGAAAGATCGAGTTTGATATCATACAACAGATGACAAATATTGGGTGCCTTTATAGTATTAGTATAACTGTAATGTATATTATAACTTTTAAACTGATTTGTGACATTTAGTTGTGATTGAAAAGTAAGGACGTGAGACAATTAAGAAGAATCTCAAAAAGAAATGCGCAATTAATTTCAAATCCATTAGAACTCCATTAAGGTATAACAGAGTGGAAGTTCTGAATGAAGGATTACATAGCAGGACTACAAAATGACAGTGCCTCTTTCTCATACCTAGTTAATTAGCATTATTGCATTAGAAAATTAGCTGTGTATTTTCTGAGCACTCGGTTGTCCATCAGGCTAAAGTAAAGACTTATTTTCAAATAGATAAATTATAATTTCCATTACCTAAAATAGAAAATAAAGTAGAACTTTACAATCAGTGGTGCTGTCCATTTAACTTCTGATAAGCCTCTTGCCACTGGACCATCTAGTTTTTTGAAATTTCTGAGAAGGTAGAGACCAAAGGCACAGTGCTGTAATCATGGAAGAATTGTTTTTATGTGCTGTGCTAACATTTCCCTAACTCATTCACTTACACTTATGGAAATTTTGCAGTGTTAACACAAGTTCAGCAGGTATGTGTAACATGGTCACTGGGTCTTAGAATATCAAGCTGAATGAAATTAGTGGTATATATCACTGACTACATGGAAAATACATACGTACCAGTTGAAGTTAACATCAGATTGTCATGTAATGTCTTTCCAGTTAATGATGAAGGATTATTTTAATTTTGTGGGGATTTTTTTTCCTGATATTAATATTTTAATCTAATGCACTTTTCACCTGCAAACACAGCTTTTTTTTTACCAGTGCCACCTGAAATCCATAATTTCATTTTTTTTCTGTTAAAATTCATACTGAATTTAAAAAGCATTAGCTATAAATTCTTATGCTCTCATAAATTGTGGTGCCCAATTAAAGAACCAAATATTAGAGAACTCAAGAATGGCACTACAGTTCTAATTACTTACGTAATTCTTTTAAACTTGGTGCAAAATAAATTGCTACTTACAAAAATATTAGTGCAGAGAAAATGTACAGAGAAAATACAGTGTGAGCAAATGTTATGCTGCTTTCCCTGAGGTATTCAGGTGACCTTATTCTGTAACAACATGAAAAAATGATGTTGGGATAAGAAGGTCATTCAGACATCAAGCAAAAATCAGTCTTTGTCCTTTGCCATAGAGATTTCCAAGTATATATCAACTACTCTAGATAGGAATTCCACAACTGATTTGATGTGTATGATACGTAGATAAAATCCTAGTAGATTTTCATTCCTGGAGATATAAATAATTAGATAGTTACATAGTAAGATGATAATCAAAGCCATTTTTGCAAAGCACACACCTTAAAGTATGATTCTGTCAACAAAATCTGTTCTGTTATTAATAGGGATTTTCACATATGCATATACTTGTTGGAATATTTCAAAAAGTTGCAGATACAAAATGAAGCTATTTATTGATCAGAACGGTTTTTTTTTCCCTTGAGTCTGTGCCCTGTCTGTTATGTAAAAGTGCTGACTGCTGCACACTGCTGATTGCAGATTTTTTTGACAGCAAAGACCCGACTCTTCCCTAATCCATGTAGCTGCATTGTACGAATTACAAAGCTTATGTGACAGACCTGTTCTGTATTCCAAGAACTGCAACATACCTGTCATCAGATAGAAGCAAGAATGCACAAGTCATCACTTTACTTTGGAAGCAGAACAGATGATTGAAATTATTTCTTACTACTGACTAATTCCCCTTTTAGTAGAGATAAGCTGCTTTGTTCAGCTGTAAATGAAACATTAGGGTATTAGCTGTCAAGCCAGAAGTATTGGAGAAGCTAAGATTTTATCAGCAGTAGTAACATTTTGGGCAATAAATTGTTTTGTTGGGCAGAATACTAATCTCCAGAGGTACAAAGAAACAAAGCTCATTAAGGTAAATGCTTAAAGCACGCACAAAAAAAGCAAAGACAAAGGCTTATTACCTTTGTTTTGGGGATAGATAGAACATTTGCACTTTTTCATCTCTGTGTAGCACTGAAGAATTATGTGGTACTGTTATTAAAAAGATGCATTTGTAGACTTGTAGAATGCTTTCTGAATATATCCAAGGGACAAATGCGTTTCTGAAATATCAACAGAGAGCTGTAGTAAGCGATGGCTTTTTGGAAACTGTTTTGTTTCCCTCTGGGTAAAATTAGGTATCTGCACATTGTCCTGTACTTAGCATTCATCAGATTAATAGACTAGCATTATTAAATGAATGCTTGAAATAGAGAATAATAAATGTCTGAGTGATACTAAATGTTTTTACCAGTATGCACACCTAAATTAAATTTCTAAGGGTTTGTAGTGTAAAGCAGTAAGATGATGGGAGTAGAGGAACCGTGTTGCTGTTAGGGCATGCAGCTAAAGGAGAACATATTTGGAATGTGATGAAGGAATTGCAGCTCGGTAAACCAAGGATGGACATAAACTTGCTATCAGAAACAATTAAATAGAAAGTAAGAAAAGCAGGTTGAAGGAATCTGTGTGTGTGATCTAAAAAGCCAGAGTATAGCCTGCAAGCAGCCAGAGGCAGATGCTGTTTTCCATCATTACTTGTTTGAAGTACCGTTTTAGAAAACTATAAAATAGAAGTAAGTTTAATACCTAATACAAAGAAAAAAAACATACAGCTGAAAAATTGCACAGAGATTCTATTAATAGTTGACACAAATGTCTTCAAAATTTTCTTTGTGCAACATCTAGGATTTTGAAACACTAAAAGAGACAGCTTTGCAGTCCATCCTGTAATCTACAAGAGAGTCAAAAAAAGATGCTTTAGAAAGAATCAAGCAAAAATGAATAAAGTAGAAGACAGTTGACCAAAACATGGGTTATTTATTAATGGCTTTCAGTAGACAGGAAACCACAGACAACTTTTGGGGTGAAATCCCACATAGATAACAACAAACAGTTCTGAAGTCTGCTAGTTGTATTTTACAAAGACAGAATGTTGTTTAGCTACTGCTGTCAGTCACTGGATCATTGTTCAATGATGGCAAATCTTTTCTGATCTGCAACTTTGTTTTCCTTCTCTATGAAACAGAGATTATAATATTGGGCCACCAGCAAAATCTGCTTGATGTTATGTGAATAATGACAACAATAGTCAGCTTCATTATTGGCTAATACTGAAATTAATGAAGTTGTAATTTGTTCGCTTGGGGTAATTGTGGTCATCTGAGGGACAAAGTATTAAGGTTTGGTGAGGAAGGATTCAGTGATACTATACTTTACTATCTTAGGTTATGTTGTTTAGCTATAAAGAATATTAATATTTTATACAAGTGGTTTATATGCACCTCTCCAACGGTAAAAGAATATAAACTTGATTTTAAAGTTCAGATTTAATCTGAAGAATTCAGATTTTAAGAATGTAAATCTGCTGTATGCTGGCATGTTCTTTGTTCGGTTCTAGTTTCACTGTAGTGATCTGGAACAGCAGGAACCTTTAGGCTGTTGTTTTACTCCAAATAGTGCATCAAATCGAGTGCAGCCTAGCTTTATTTCGGCACTTACTGAAGGGCTGCTTTCTAATCTGAAAATAGTGTCATGTCAGAGTTCTTACACAATTGCTGAAGTTGCATAGGAACATGGGAAGTCCAAACGTAAACGATCAGAAGACCAAAGCATCAGGACTTCTGGATTTTAGTATGAGCTTTACTATGCTTTCCTTGTCTTTGGGGAAATCTGTTTTCTTAGATGTCTCAGCAGTTTGATGCCAGATTTTAGACACAGAAGCTTCATTTTAAGAAGTAATGCGTAATTCAGAAAAACTAATCAATCTGCAGAAGTTTGAGTAATCTTTGAAAATGTCAATTTCAACCTATCCTTTTTTTTCCTTTATTTGCAAAATAGCATTAATAGAAGGAATGTACTGTGTAAGAGTAGCGTATTATTGCTGTTTTAATTAAAATAAGATTGGAATCTTTTGTGTTGTGGACTCATCCCCAGGGTACTCTCAGTCACAGTTATACATGAGCTAAATATCATTTCATTAAGAGAAAAAAAAATTCCCCAATTTTTCATTTATCATGATCAGTAAATGAACAAGAGCTTTACTATAATCTTCTAAAATGTATGGATTGGCTTTTAAGTGCTATAGACTATAACACCACACTGTGAATTTGTCAAAGCTGAGCTGTGATACACAAGTCCAAAGTGTTAATGGAACAGCAACTTGAAGATTCATTCACATTAGGAATCAAACCCAGTCGTTTATATTAGTTGAGGAAGTTGATGTTTCTTTATTTTAGAAATAATTTTCTGAAGCAGCTTGATTTCAGAGTTATCTATCAGTATTGAAAAGGCCTATCGTGAAGATGAGGTAATAGACCTATTGTTAAGAAGCCGGTAAATCACAAGTTAATTACTTGAAATAATTTAGGTAATTCAAGTATTTAGGATTTCAGTTATTATTACATTTTGATGTTTTATATTAATGAAAATAAACAAAAATATATATGAATTACTATATAGCTCCTTCACTCTTAGGGGAAGCAATCATGTAGGCTGAACAGAAGCCTTGATCTTCTGAAGCTAGGTGGATGTAGGCAGGATGACAAGGCAGATGTGCAGACATCTAGAAAATAGTTGAGAATTTCCTCACTGCCTATTAGGGAGATGGAAATTGTTTTTCTCTGAGCATAGGCTGTGGAAACCATAGATTTCAATGGCTCCTGTTTTTGCAGTTGCTGAGCTGAATTAATTCTTGACATGACATTGTGAAAGCCAGTGTAGTACACCTCCGCTGGGCTGCAAGCCTTGTCCTTTACTTTCATGTGAACTGGAGAACAGAAATTCCAAGTCTTTATGGAATCCATAGATTAAGAAGATTCCTTTCTGGATTACTTCACATTAAACAGTATTTCTAGAGTCACAGAACACTTTTTTGAATGTATTTAAAAGACAGTAGTAGAAATTTGCGATGTCCTAGATTGCTCCTCTGTGTTCCTGACATCGTAGTCATTGTATCCAGGATGCTTTTAGGGCTGTAGCCGTTCGAGTATTTGGATGAAGACAGAAGTGTATTGGAAGTGGACATTAGAAGCATATGACATATACATTTCAACCTGGACCATAAACATGTTCCTGATTCTGAAACTTAAGGTGAAAAGGTCTACTCTAATTTTTAACTGGTATTCTAAAGTAATTTTAATCATGCTTTTGTCTTGTTTCAAAGCATAAATTTAGTTTTAAATACACACACTTCCTTGGGAATAATGATTGACAATTACTGAAATATTCAGAGACCTGGATTGTTTTGCATATTTAAAGGTGGCTTGTTTTTATCTGACATCTGGGTAAGCTTTGGGTTTGTTAATGCCGTGAATCACCAGGAAATAAAACAAAAAAAAAATCAGTTGAAATTTTCTTTATTCTTTTCTACTTTTGGAGCTCATGGAGCAGCTTGAAAGTGGATAGAGCTCTGAAAAAAAAACAAGTTTGTGTTTGTTGTTAACGTGGAGGAGGAGAGTTTTCTGTGAATATTAAGCTCCAGAATCTGTGAATTTTTACAGCAAATATATGGGGTATGGTTTGATGATCCAGGAAGTCTGGCTTTGAGGACTTCTAGTACTGCATCACGAATGCCATGTTAACTGGGTACAAGGTGCTGATGTGATAGCAACTTCGACAGGCTTGCTTTGTACTGACAGGCGTAATGCAAATTCTGTTACTGTGTCACTAACTTTATGCAAGATCAGGTATTTCTCTCTTCTCCTAGCTTTCATAAAGCCAGCACAAAACTCCCTCTGAACTATGTGTTCTAGGTCATTGGGTAGAAATATGACTATACCTAATTTGCTATGGTTTGTACTGCAGGTAATCCAACAATGTACAGATCTGGCAGCAGTGATAGGGGAATCATAATAACAAAAGAGACGGTCAGGAAACCTCTGAGGATGCGTGCTTTTGCCAACATTTTAAACTGGCACGAGCTAGTACCGCTGCTATAAAAGAAGCAGCAGTGCCTCAGCCAGCCCGCTTTGCAGTACCCCTTTTCCTGGGCTGGGAGGTGTGGCAGCGTAGTGGTCTCACAGAGGATTAGGTTGGGGACTGACTTGCTGAGATACAGCTGCGCTGGCTGAACATAGTCCAGCAGACTGTGGCATAAAATGTCAGTAATGTTACTATGTAATGTTACTATAAAATGGGAGTAATGTTGGTACTTCTGTGAAGTGACGCACTTGATGGAAGGGAACATGAAGAAATAACATCCTGTTGACCACTTAGTCAAGCTCTAACACATGTGGTTAAAGAAAAATACATATTTTGGACCTTTCTGAAATGAGACTCAAACTTAAGAAGCCAAATGTATCTTCATATATATCTTCACTGGCAAGAAATCAGTATTGTATATTTGTGATTTCTGGAACTGTACTGATTTTTGACATGGATCAGAATTAGTCAATTAAAACCAACGTGAGTACAGTGCAGAATTTGTCACGAGTATAGTGGCAAGGGTTGCAATATGAGGCTAGAATTTTCTGTTTAGTACATCAGTGCAGTTGTCTTTTGTTTGAGCAGTAAGAAAGGGAGAGATAAAAGTTAGTAAAATTATACACCTAACCTGTCAGAAAACTCCTTGAAGTTGTAGAAATTTTGTAATCTCTGTACAATATAGTCAATGAATACCTTACAGTGTTGCATAAAATTGCTTACTGCAATATTTACTGATAAAGTGTGGAGTGTTTTATACCGACTCATCTCCGTATTTTGATTTGTATAATGTTTCTTTTTAATGTCAACCCTTTGCCTTAACCACTTGGTTTTATATCTCAAGGCAGCAATGATAACTGAAGAAAACAGCAATGATACTTAGCTGAGAAATAGTACTTTGGTTGCTGCTAGGGCCAGGTATTGCAGATTGTTTCTGGATGTTGCACCTTTGATACTCTACAGTGTAATCTACTGGCATGCTTTCAGTGCCAAATTTAAAAGGAATTTTTCAAGTCCCTTATAGTCCTCTGTGTTCCTTATCCATTTGCGTCCTTTGCATAATTTTAATTTCAATGAAAACCTTGTCATCTTTCCTATGTCAGTCTTTTTCCATTTGTACTGTGGTTTAGAGACCTAACTTTGCTAGCCAGGAAAGAGATAATGGAGGGGTAGTATTGAAAAAACTGTGATGTTGTTCTGTTCATATGGCTTCTGGATAAATCCTTGAATTACTGTGTTGAAGGTGCTTGAAATTTTACAGTCTTTGCTGACAGGAAAACTAGGAGAATCTATCAGCAGCGCACAGTGGATGGGCCACATTCCTCAAATAATCCAGTCAATTAAAAATTGATTTTTGTTCTAGGCGGCATGGTGGTAATGTAGTGGGGAGACAGTGTATGCATTACCAACAGAGCTCACATCAGTTAAGTGATATTTAGGTGATCTTCTGTCATGGGAGAAAGCAGTGCAGTTGATGATCTTTGCTACTGAAGAAGCTAAATTGAAGTGTCAGATACCAGAATTGCATTTTATTTCTAATATGTTGGCCTGCCAGCCTGGGAGAAGCTATGTGAATTCTGTGAATACAAAGGGACAAAAGTGCTAAATCTAGCAGAAACTGAATGGTTTGAGGAAGATTAAACTATAACATGGCTTTTGCAGCCTTCAGGTAAATGCATTTAAAGAAATTGAATCTTGAACTCCAGTTGCTGGACCTGTTGTCTGCTACCTTTCTCCCTTCTCCCTGACAGCACATCTAAAGTAAATGAAAGATATGCATGATCTAAATTGCACCAATCTCATTTATTAAAAGAAAAAGACGAAAAAACCCTTTCTTAAGGTAGTTGAGCTGAGAACAAAAAAAGCCTAAAACTGTTCATTGAAAAATTTAATTTACCTCAGATTTGTAAGATTCTGAGTTACAGAATGTAAAGAGGTGTCTTTGTCTAATATCAGAAATGTGGAAACATGCAGTCATGCATATTGCACTGTATCCTCAATATATATTGTGAGTCTGTGCAGTGCTTGTTTTGGAGAGACACAGTACCTGCTCACAAATCTGACATTAGTTTGATCTTGTATTGATTCATTAAAGCATCTAATATTAATGATAGCTTTGCAAAATTTCCAACAGAATGGAAAACATGGAAAAAGGTTTATCTGAGGTTCTTAGTAACAACAGGATGCTGAAGTCACATCTGCTTTTGGTTGTGAGACATCAAACACCGTGACACTAAATGTGTAACTTAGAGGTTTTTTTAATATGATGCAGGTTTTCCCATCATTTTCTGTCAAAAGCAGTTGTAGGATGTCCTGGTGCATCTGTGCTTCACCTGAAAGCTGGTGGCATTTGAGTGATGGGTTAAGTGACACACATTACCCTTCGCCAGACCTCTCAGCGGTTTTGTGACGTTCAGTTTCTTAATGTTTGTGAAGTGCTTTACAGTGCTCAGGTGAAAGGCACTGGAGAAAATATAAGTGGTCCTGTTGTTTAAAGTTTAGATCCTAATTTTAAACGGGTAGTGTTATGTCTGTGCTTGCCAGAAAACTCTGTGTCATGGTAATATTTTAGTAACCTATTGACATACCTCTCACATCTGGTATTAGCTTTCAGCCTGCAGTATTGCCTGTTTGTAAAATGAATATATCGAAGATAGACTGAAATGATGAGGTATTTCAGAACATGTGGCTGTAAAGTAATCTCAGGCTGTATTTCTGAACGCTGCTTGACAAAAATGTTTGACATCTTGAAGCCAAATTACAAAGGGGACAATGCATTTATAAACGTAAGAATCCAAAATAGTTTTCAATAGAAGACATTGGTACAAGAAGTGTGAATATTGGTTGTCGGTACAATTACTTCTTAACATCATGTTTTGTTTTAACATAAATTTTAACAAGTTGAAAGTCTTCTGTAAAAGGTGATCTCGCCTGTGTCAGTAGTTTTCTTCATTAATTTATTCCTTGACTGTATAGAGAGAAAATAAATCACAAATGCTTTTTTAAAGGTTGTTATGGTGGTAAAATGCTGTGGGGTTTTAGTGCTTTGGTAGTGGGGGGAAAAAAAAAAAAGATGTTTCTGGGCTTCAAAACTCTTCAGCATGATTTGAATACAAGTGGCTAGGCTCCCTTCTGTTAATGAGAGTATTTCAAACAAGGCTAATTTGACAGCCACCAGCTCATATTATGCTAAATACTTCCTATAGTATTACTTTGAGAAGTCCCCTTCCCTGCCATGTGAATACTTTTTGATAGGACATTAGAATTTTAGAAGCTCTGCACCACAAGCAGATAATATCTATTTACCTACTAGTTCTGTTTAGTTTGAATGATTGCTCTCTGCTAAAGACTAAATTGAAAAGGTTTTACCAGGCATTGACAGGGCCAAGTACAAAATGTGCTCAGATACTTTCTCTAAAATGTCTTTAAAAACATGTGTGTTATTTCATTGTATTTTTTTGTGTAGAGATGTCAGTTTACTTGATCCGTTGCTGTGAGTGACAATTTATTGTAAATATGAAATCTTTTCTTTCTTCCAGGTTGTATTAAATGGATGGCATTTAAAAATTTTATTTGCTGTTCTTTTTTCACTAGAATAGTCCAAAACAAGATGACTACTAAGCTCAAGACTAAAGCTAGATATTGTAGTTATCATAATGTGGTATTTGATATTACAAAAATAACCATTGATGTTTTGCACAGTGCAAGAAATTATCTATTTTCATGTTAACTTGAAGTTTGTGCTTTGTGAATAGTTTAAGAAGTAACTTCATCAGAAGTATTTCTACAAAAAGTAATAGAGTTGTAGTAACTTTGATTTTACGTTATTATTGTAGTTTTATCCAAATTCCACCAGGTGCTGCCAAAGAACATACAGCCAAAGCAAAGTTTATAGCTTAAGTGGAAGTTGCTTAGAACATGTGTGCATGCTTTCATGGATACAGCCATTCAGACCTTTTTCAGAAGCAGGAGCATCTTCCCTGCACGTTAAGAATGTACCTCTTTTCTTTGTAACTCAGCGCTAGGAATCAAACAATTTGATACAGACTGACATCATTTATTGGTGTCATGTTCTTAAAAATGTACTTTTTCTTATGACACAAAGAAATTCATTAACATGCTATAGGTGAGGAATACACTGTTTTAACAAGTAGTTACAGACTTTTGTAAATATTCCACTATGTTGCTGTCTCAATTTTGGGTGATGGGATATTTTTTAGTGAGATGTTCAAATTACTAAAGTTTAGTGTATATGGTGGTTTGATTTTGTTTTGTTGTTTGGTTTTTTTTTTTCATTCCAATAAGCAAAGTTGCTGTAGACACTTTATTCCTACTAACTTCGGTGAAGATGTCTCTTTCCTTTGTTTGCTTTTTGTCTTGCTGAGTCAGGAGTTTTGTATATCACAAGTCAGTTCTGTTTCAGGTTTTGTCTCATTCTGGGAAGAAAACGTGCTTCCAAAAGCCAAGGTTTGCCTGAGGTAATAAGAGCCCCAAACTTGTGACTGATCACAACAGTGCAGTGCAAAATGCTCAGGCAAACAGCACTCATAGCAGCAGGAATCAATTCAGAGACTTGGCGCAGAGCAGTTTCTATCCTGCCTCCCTGGTGAGTTCAGCCATTGTGCTTATGACATGAAAAGCAATGTGCATTTTAATTGCTGTACTTATTTTTGAACTGTTGCTCAAGTGTTAGTATGGTTTAAGTCAAAAAGGCTGGATCATGGACAGTGCGGTTTTGGTTGCCAGGAAAGGTGTAATCAGCGACTGCTAGTGTTGGTGATGCAAAAAAAACCTGTATTAGCTACTGCATTGGGCAAGGAACTTTAAGGGATTTAGCCTCGTAGCAGGTAGTCACTAATCACTAGAATGGTAGCATTGCTTTCTGTGCATGCTGTGTTGTTTTCTTTTGTGCTTTATTTAATTAAAGCCTTGAGTTTATTGTCATGGACAAATGGTTTATAGTTGAATGTTTATTGAATGTTCAACAGCAAAAATGAAACAAGATTCTTTGGGGTGGTCTGGCATAATCAGTGTGGATTGCAAAGATAAATGTCGTTAACAGAAAAGGAAGGAAAAAATTGAAAGGTAGCAATTACTTTAAGCAGAAGTATATTCAGAAATGTGACTGTAGCTAAGTCTGCACAAAGAAACTCCTTGCTTGTAAGAAATCCATGGCAGTGACTTCACCTGACAGTATTTAATTAATTATTTATTGAACATTATACTTGCCTTCCCTTGGGATATGATCTTGCTTGTTGTGTCTCCGTCCTTCCACCAAAGTGTCAACTAATTCTATGAATATAGAATATTTTAATTAATTTCATTCTCAAAAAAAAGCTAGTATGCAAATACTTTGTTTCTTTTCATAACTGTATGTGTATAATAGCTCAACATTACTATAGCTTTCCTGGGTTCCCATTTTATCACCATCCCAATGTACTTGATGGAGAGGGAGGAAAGGAAAAAGAGGAAACATGAATTATCCTACTCATGTAAGATTAGATCAACATTCAAGCTGGTAGGTGTAATACAGATGCTGTGATCAGGTGCTCAGAGCCAAACACTCACAGTCCTTGTGCTATTCTGATCAAAGGTACTGAAGATTGAGCAGTTCTCTGATGTGGTCTTATCAGTTTGAGTGTAATGTAAATCCTGTTACAGCAGCTTTGTCCGATCTGCCTGTAGCTTTGTTCTGAACCTTTCAGTAACAGTTCACTGAAGCAGAAAGAGCTCTGTGAATTGATATTATAAACCTGCATGGTTGCTTTATTCATTGTTGAAGCAACAGAATATAACAGAAGTATTTATTTTAGTGGATTGAGGATACTTTTTTTTTTTTCATTCTATCAGCATGAGCAGGGGAAAAATGTTCTAAATGCAAAAGAGGAAAAGCTAATACTATAATCATATCCATACCCATTCGGAGCACAATCCCATTGAAAGATAATGCAGAATACTATATGTTTAATTTATTTTACACATTCAGAGATTGTTAAAATCCCAAAGTGTTGTTATTTCCTGCTGATGTAGAAAAAATATCATGTGACACTATTATAATCAGGAAATAATAGTCATGTGAAATAAACGGTTCTCATAATGCACTTAGTCTTCCCAGACATCTATATTTTTCTAAGCACCACCTACCTGCTCTCTTTGGGACTGAGATGAGCCTTAGAAATTCGAGATTGTATTGTATTCACTTTCTTGCTGTTGGGCATTCCTTACTGAAGTTCAAAAGCGTGAAATTTCTCTTTAGTCTCACTGCTTTGATATGGTATTTGCCTAATAATCAAAAAAATTAAAGTGTGGGAAAAAAAGATAAAACTGCAATATCTTAAAATTAAGAGGCTGAAATATTAAATTGAGTTCCTTGTAATAACGCTGTGGTGCCTTGTTGACCCTTATTCTTTAAAATCAGTTTTTATGTTGTGCATCAGTAAGAAATACTACAACTTTGGGAATCTGAAAGAAGATATATGCTATTTGAACTTTTAAAGTGTCATGTAATCTAAAATTTCTGGCTTTATGCTTTAAAGATCTGGATGGATTTAGTTGGCATTTGTGAATTATGCAGGTATGGAAGCCCGACTTTATTTTTAGATGTTTGTATATGCTGTCAACGAGTTCTGCTTCTTAAGACATGTTTTCTCTCTTGTGTAGGGATAGGAAGATTTACAAAGTTAGTTCCATTACCGCTAATAATATTTCAAATGGAAATCTTCTAAGATGAGAGTTATTTAAGATAGAATTATTTTTGTACACTGCTCTTAAAATTTCATGTTTAGTTTTTAAAAACCCTCTGATTGGAAAGTTAGGGTAGTGAATAGCTGATTTATGTTTTTTTTAAATGTTAAATATTTTAAATACCTAAGAAAAAAAGGTATGCTAAACTCTTAATTATGGAAAAAAAATAAGCTTGTCACATCTTCATTGAAATTAATAGGTGTAAGAATTACTTTTGTGGAGATGTATTTAAATTTCATATTGGTCTTTCAATTACTTTCATGTAGTATTCCATGAAAAGACAGACTTTGTTTTGGATTTATCTGATGACATAAGCAACTGTAGATAACCAGAGGTCAATGCCTACCTTCAAAATAATAAAAAAAAAAAGTTATCTGCACAGTCTGGCATCCAGACCCCCACTGGGGGAATCCTGTTTCTGTCTGGAGCCACCTGAGTGAAGGGTAGAGCTTTTCTGACTCAGTGGGAGAGCAGGATGTGCTACATGCCAGTCCTGTCTGAGAACCTGCAAAGTAAAATAAGGGTGAAGGATCTGAAAGAACGAAATTGTAATCAAAGGGAGATGGATGTTTTTGTTTGAATTATGAGAGCTGCATGTCCTTACTGCTTCTTTATGTGTAGTGTAAGGTGTTTCCACATAGCAGCAGAAATCAGAAAAAGTGTGAGTGGATGCAAAACTATGTCTGAGAAGTCTTAGTCTGTGACATAAAACCTGTAGCTGCCTTATGGGATGAAAAGTGAAAGGGTGTTTTGTTTTGTTTTCTTTTTTTAAATTTTTTTGGCCAGGTGGAATAGTAAGAAAGGAAAAATATTTTTGGTGAATTTCACATATTTAAACAATTCTAGTGTGACAGGAATGCTGCTGATTTTCCATATGTAACCATTCCTCTCTTCACATATCAAATAGTTGTATGAGCTTTCATAGGATGAGTATTGTTATTAATCCTTGACAAAGGTCCCAGAGGTTTCAGTGACAGTCTCTGAAGCAGTAGGCAGTGCAGATGTAACAAAGAGTGAACTGTGAATCTCAGATGGTTATTAATTGCTTCATTCTCACTTTAAATTCCAGCTAAATAAGTCTGACAGCTGTAAATGCAGCAAAATGTAAAGAGGAATAAATTGACTTAATTTTGCAGACTACTAACTTTTTGGTATGTACCCACACCACTCATCAATCCAGATGTTTTGTATATTGACCACAACACACTCGCATGTCTAGATTATGAAAACATACCTGTTTGTCTTAGCAGGATGAATGTTTAGCTAATATAGTAGTCAGGTCTTCCATCTGTGATCACTGTAAACATTTGCATTGATTAGAAGAAAAAACAAGGCCTGTTTGCAAGGCCAGAAAGTTGATTTGCCTCAAGTTGATTTTTTTGTTTGTTTTGTGTCATTCACAAATTTTATTATTATGCTTTTTTCTTCCAAAATAAGTTTTAGGCATTTCTGAAAGGGTTATAGAAAAATAAGATGTATGTATAGTGTTATGTTTTCATATTTATGTACCTCTGTCTTCTGAAGTTCTGTGGAATTTCTTGCAACTCTGTTTTTGTATTAAGTGTTCAGTCCGAAACAATTTCTCCCATTTTGTACTCTATAGAGCTGTAATATTTGTCCAAGGATGAGCTGCATTCAACATTTTGTTAACTGAAATGGAAAGTGACAGACTGACTAAAAGAAAATCTCCATGCCAAAGAAACAAATATTACTTCCTTCTCACAGATTACTGTATGCCTGGACACTGAAGACTCTGAGATTGCAGATGCACTAAGGTTTCATATTGATCCATGTTAGACTAATTTGATCAGAAGAGAGACTTCTGTATCGTGTTATTTTCTCCTATAGTATTTGATTGAGATGGTCAAACATTGAGAATATTGTGCAGGAAAAGGAGGGACTGGAAAAGAGACACTAAAAAAAAAAATACAGATTTCTTAGATATATTTTGTTTGCATTGATATTCTCTGTGGATATGTCTCTTTTGATGGCAGCTGTCTTCAGAATAATAGCATAATAGATAATACTCTGCTACATAATTTTGTATTTTTATTACTTATTTTTACTGGTATTTGTAGAATAATTTAATCATTGAAGTACCTGTACACTCAGCAAAGATGTTTTTCTTTATTGTATTTTGAATGTGGTTTTTTTGCAAAATATGAGAAAGCAGTAGTTATCATGCAAGAGTATGAAGTTGCAAAATGTCTGAAGAACTGCAGAGGAGATTCTGCAACATGGGCATGAGAAAGTATATATTCTAGTCTTGCAGAAGTAGGTCTCGAGCTGCAGGGAATGCTCCATCCAACGGAAGACAGCCTACTGTCTGCTTTTTAGTTCAGGTTTATCAGACTGTGACTTGACAGATCAGAGTCAGTGGTGATTGTGCTAGTTTGAGGAGTCCCTGTCCTTGATGGTTAGCTTCCATGCTACAAGAAAGGGAGGATGCAGGGCATTATACAGTACTGGGAAATTATCACAACTTCAGGTGTTCCTTTGTTTCATTTGTTTTGGAAGAACTGGGAGCCTTGAAAAAGCAACACGATGATGGTAATTCAGAGCCTCCTGTGCATAAGGAGAAGGGATGTTAGGGTGCTTATGTCTGACTGCACCTGCCATTCTCCAGGTCCTTAACCATCTTACTGGCTGAGATAAGGAACAATATCAACTAATTGGCATTCATCTCTCCCAACTCTCTCAGTGTTTCTACAAGCTTGAATGAGGAGGTGTGCCCTGCTCTCCCTTTCCTTAGTCATAGCAGGGGGCATGCATTTTATATAGAGAGTCACCACTTTTGGGACATACAGCTTGACTGAATTGAAAGAAGTCCAGTGGGATTTTTCTTGCTGATATTTACTTTTGTAAAGGAAACGATGATCTGAGACTTATGTTGTCCAAAAGTTTAATATTAAGAAATGGGAAACCATTATCTCGCTGTCGTTCCCTGGCTAATATTCTAATTTTATTACTGAACTTAATATTGGATGTGTTCTGTCCAGTTGAATAAAAATTAGACCAAAAGCATCCATTTTGTATAAACTGAAAAAAGACTGATTGTGTAGTAACATGGTATAAGCCTTAGTGAGACGGAAAGGGTAGTTATTACATAGTGTCATCACATCATTCGCACAGCAGTTATTAGTTTTATTTTTGCTTGCAGTTATAGCTCAGGACAGGGAAAATGTTGTATGTTGCTTTCTTTACCTTTTTTTTTTTTTTTGACTCATGAGATAGCATGCTTTGTCAAGAGTGCATTTGTTAGTCTCTCTGTCATATTTATATTAAATACATAACAGGATCCTACTGCAGTATCAGTTGCTTTTCATTACCCTTGTGTTTGCTTGCAAAGGTCATCACCTTGCATGTGAATCAAATTTGGAAGAGTATTTTCCTTAGAAGTCGAATTGTAGTCTGAATTAGAAGGCAGTGCTGTTTGAGAAAGTTTATATAACATATTCCTGAGCTTCCTTTTAACTCTTACATAAAGTTAATTCAGCACCTTTGTGTGGGCAGATTGTATTCTTCGCTATCAGAGTTCCAGTTGCTTTTGTTTTGTTTCACATTTGAATAATACATTTGATTACCATGGCAAATGTTGCAGTGTATGCATGCCTGACTGTAGTGCCTAATTAACTGATGATAACAAGGCAGGATTGCCCTCTTCTCTTTCATAAGCAATCATATACATGACAGTTCTTTTATCTTTCTTCAAAATTGACTTGCTCTCCTGACCCTTAAGCAGCTCCTGTTTTGTGTGTTTACCTCTGATGTCTTTGCAAGACTGTTAATTTTCTGTGGCATATCCTATCTAGTTGTAATTAACACATCGAACAGCGAAGAAATAGTTCTGCTTGCAGATGCCTAATGGAGGAATGCTTTCTTCCAGTAATTATACAGCTTCATTTTACTGATTTGCATTGACCTACAAGGGTGTTTTGTTGGGGTTTTTTTTGAGAACATCTACAGTGGTATGGTCCTATTTAGGTAGGGAAAACAAACTGAAAAAATTAGGTTAATTCGCTATCGTTTACCTGCACAAATAAGGTAAACTTAGAAGCAGTTGGTGTAAGTTTGGTAAAGGTTTGCGTTTAGTAAAGTTAAATGGGAGGTAAACAGTGCTGTCTTGCATGTATTTAATCCTGATGTCGAAGGCCTGTTCTTATAATTAGAAACTTCAAGAAGCACTTGACCTATTTTAAGGAAGCATTAAATTCACATGTATATAAAGCAAATATTTTCCAGCATTGTGTCTTAAAAGAACTGAACTTACATTTCAAATAAATGAGACTAGAATTTCTATTTATCGTTTTATAGTTAGGCTGAGATTAAAGCCATAATGAATACAAGTTCAAAGACGGGAAGGTATAAGAGAACAGGTTGGTAGTTACAGCAATAAAAACAGGGGCAAAAAGAACAGCTTTTCTGAAGGATTCAGGCTGGAATAATAATGATAGAATTGTCTAAATCGATATATCTCTTGTCAGCCTCACGTCTGATGTTTGAATCAGTCAGGCCTTTTCTGCAAGAGCTTTCCTCAGGAATATTGAATTATTTATTATTTGTATCTTTTTTCCTTCCCTTTCTGATGATTTTTTCTTCTTTTTTTTTTTTCCTGACTTAGTAAAATTTGTTTTTTATGCTGCCAGGTTCAATGTTGTCTGCTGTTTGATAAATAGCAGTAATTGGGTGTATAGCAGAAGTCGTGTAAAAATGTATGACTTCAATTACGTCTAGAACAATTTTTTCTTTATATTGATCTTTTTTTTCTGTGTAAGATCTGCTCTTCATAGCCTCCAGTGCTGAGTTTTTAAAGAATTACTCTATGTCCATATGTTGGCATGCACTTTTGAACCCATGCATCTTTTTTTAAAAAAAATTGAATGCTATCTTGAATCAGTTCTGCCTGAGCAGTAAGTGAAAAATTAGAGTCATTCAAATAGTGAAATATTCATATTGTATTCTAGTCAGATGAGGGATTGCATTACTTTAAAATTACAATGCCTACTTACAGTCCCTGTTTCTCTTGTCTGAGATAATGAAATGAGGGTAGTGGCCAATTAATGAAAACATCTTTCATTAACAATTATAATCCAGATAAAATATATGTTTTGAAAGTCACTTCCGTGCGGTAAAGCTCAGCTCACTTAAATCTACAGTTGTACACCATAGTGTTTAGCCTTGTAAATATTATCAAAGGTGCTAATGTAATAGAACTGTACTGTCTGTAATTTCAAATGTCAGTTATGTCAGAATTCTCATTGTGTTCCAGCTGTGATGTTTTTAAATTGTCTCTTTCCTCTCTATGTCAGTGCATGAGGTGACAAATAATTTGATCCAAATATTTGATGCTGATTTATGATAAAACGAGTTAATATATTTGCCCTGAAAAGTCTCTATAGGTCAGAACAAAAGATGGGCTGAATTTCACATTTGGACTGGGATTATGGTTTGCCCTGGTATGAGGTGCGGGACTGGTTAGAAGTTTCAGTCTGAATCCAGGCGTTAACAGAGTTCAAGGCTGTCAGCACTGGGTTTTTGATAGGATGCTGCTGTAGTCTGTTATGCACATTGGTTTTCATTCTATGCATTTTTGAGGGAAAAGCAGTGGAATATTGCCTTGTCCTTATTAAATATATTTTTTGTTCATTACGTAAGTCTCTGCTTGCTGTTCTTCATGCTTCAAACTCTTCTAAAGTGAGATTCAAAGTAAAGGGTTATATAAACAGTCATATTTATGCCATCCAGCAGTGGATCAAAGGGAATATTCCTCACAATTGTAGTTAATTTATGTCATTTGAAAATGTAATTACCTCATGATTATTGCCTTCTTTATACAATCCTATTTTGTATTTTTAAAAAGCGGTCATGCTCTCGGTTGCTAATGGACAGGAGTGCTAAACAGGCTGGCTATAACCTAAATCCTGCAGTTCTTTCTCTGGTACGTGCCCCAGTGTCATCACAGGGAGGGGATAAGTGAGAACAGGAATTGCAAATTTTGCTTCAATGGCTGTAATAATTCAGTTAATTGGTAGAGATTCTCCTGTTTCTAATGGAGCTAATTTTCAGGATATGTTTCAGGCTGTTAATAAGTGTATCTTTCAGAATGTGTAATACCTCCTGTCTCCAAAGTGGTTTGTTAAGAAAACCCTAACTTTAAAATAATTCTTCAGAAACAGCTGTATAATGTAATTTATTTGAGGACTGTCAATAAATGCTTGAATTGTTCTGTAAATCATCAGAGGAAGCTGGAGTTAAATAGAGAAAAAAGAAGTTGGTGGTGTTTTTACCCGAAGTCTTGTTTAAGCCTCACTAGTCTTCTGTTTTTTCCTGTAGCAGTTTGACAAAATTGCCTTTCCTACCAGCAGCCTGTTAGGTGCTGTGCACAGAAACAAAACCCTATTGTTAGATTTTCTTTCATATCATGTAGGTGTCTATGCCATACCACCCACACAGTAAAGCAAGTGAGCTGTGAAATATATTCATTGTTAGAGTACGGGGGAAATGGAGGCAAGCAATCGGCAGTAATAATGTACGACAGCAAGGGGAGGCTGCCAACATTACCTGCATTATTTCGGTTGCCTTTTTCATTATAGGTTCGGGAAATAGGCAGCAATTCGATTATGGCATGATTTGGGATGGAATTGCTTGCCGTTCACTGACCCTGTCACAAGGGGATCAAATGAGAAGTCAGCTCAAATAAAGTTTATAGTGCATTAACTGGACCAAGCATCGCCTAGCCTGGGAGCATGATTTTTCATCTTCCAGGGTTTTGTAACTGCTTCTCAGATATATTTGTACCTTAAGGCGAGAGGAGGGGGGGAAAAAAAAAAAAGAAGAAATGAAAAAAAAAGAAGGATTGGCTGAGGTGTATAGGAATGAGCTAGTTGGCCAATAGTGTACATTCCCCTCCCCTCCCATGTGCAAATCTCGGCTCCTCTCTAGCTTGTGAGAAGCAGCATGATTAATAACACTGAGGGAACCTGCCTGTTGGATTATTAATTTTCCATCCTTTTTCCCTTCTCTTACGCATACCCCTGATGCTTTGCCTTTTTTTAAAAAAAGCTTTTCTTTTTCTTTCCCCCCCCCTCTTTTTTCTCTTTTTTTTTTCCTTCCTTTTTCTTTTATTTTTTTTCCCATGGAGCTAACCACTAGCCACTAACATTCTCGTGGCTATCCAACCCTGCAAGGGCTTACTTCACAGTGGGGTGAGTTTGTGTATTAAAATAGGGGGTTCTGCAGGGAAACAGCAGTAATAAAAAAAAAAAAAAAAAGGAAAGAAAGCAAAACCATCCCTGTGATGCTTGATTACAGCACAGTTGCCTTTAGCTACAACTGCTAAAACTAGAGTTAATGCTGACCTAGAAGGCAAGAAATGTGTTGCAGTGTCTGCCTGTTAGTTCTAGAGAGTACTGCACTGCATGGACTGATAAACATTGTTTCTCGTTATTCAAACTAATTAAAATTGGCCCTTTAGAAGCCTTGATTGCATAGAGAGGGTGCAAATTGATAGAAAATGAGAGTTAATGGTAGGTAATTGGACAAGATGCGGTTTTTTGTTGGTGATGCTCGTGTTTTTTTTCCTTTTTTTAACACGGCTTTTACAAGACTTATTGTAATGAAAATAGTTTTTGTTTTGCAATCACAAATATATAATTGTTAAGTTCTGTGATTTTCGTGGAATAATCATGATAAAATATCATTTCCAGATCAGTGGTATTTTTGGTGGGGGGAGTCTCATGCCAGCTGAGGACAGTTTAGCAGAAATTTGATGCAGGGGGTGCTGATAATGTTTACATGTGCATGTGATACCGTGGGGTTCTCTCTTTTGATTCGCTGACCAGGTCATGTGTCCAGTCTATATAAAGGAAATATGTAATGTAGGAATTCCATTTTTATTTCAGATGTCTAGATTTTATTAGTTTTATGAAGTTATTATAATACTGTATTTTGTAATTTCAAATTAATATAGCAGGATTAAGAAATTTGCTTTTGTTAATTCACATGTGAAATAGCAAGAACTTCATGTCTTGAAGCACATTACAGAATTTATGAACTTCTTAATTAAAATTTTAAAGTTAAGTGTTGGTAAACTAATACCAAGTAATTTTTATAAATATATATTTATGTATGTGCATGTACAATTGGTAGTTTTGTTTGTGAAAGGAGCGTGTGAGATAATGCACAAAGGAAGCACTCTTCATGTGGTTTTACTGAAGATAGGATTGGGTGGTGTACTAATTTTTTTTTTTTTTTAAACCCATGCCATACTTCTTGAGTGATAAGGAAACAAGGAGTATAATATAGCCATTTTGGATTTATATAATATATGCATTGCAGTTGGTTTTAATTTTTGCCTTGAATTTGTGTATTCGTATTTTATCTTGTGATTTACAAGCACTGATACAACAAAGACAAAAGATTTCCTACCTAATAGCAACATTAGGTAGTATATGTACAGGCATTCTGCACATTATATCATAGAATCACAGAATATCCTAAGTTGGAAGTGACCCATAAGAATCATCGAGTCCAATATGAGTCCATCTAGTATATATATTATCTATCTCTCTGTCTTCAATATATATATAGCGAAGATATATATATATATGTATATCTGTCTTTGAGCATTTAGCTGAAGAGAAATATTTTATAAACTGAAGGTACTCTTTTTCTTGTTAGTCTTTAAAAATGTATACTGTAAACAAGCAGGTATAACACAGTCTCAGTATTCAGTGTATATTGGTATTGTTTTAATAATGTTCCACATAATGAGGTGTTTCTACGTGGCACACCTGTTGTCATTCTTAATTTTCAGTTACTCTTTATTAGGAATTCTTACCTTGCTGTGGAGAAGGACCTGTTTCATTCCTGGAAGGTAGTTTATAATGTCGTTGTAAAGGTACTCTTTCCAGTTGAAGTTTGAGATGCATAGAAAACCTGGGGGCAGTGCTTTGTTGTTTGGTTTATGTATTTATTTATTTGTATTGCCTGTGAAATTATCAGTACATAAGTAGAAGGAATTGTATTTGATTACTGAGCCCTAATTGTTGTTTTTAATTCCTTTTCCCTATATTAATGTTAGTGATATACCAAGTTTTGATATGCATGAACACTGACATAACAGTGCAACAAAAATGCTGAAACTGTTGTAGCTTGTTGTTCTTAGAAGAGTATTGATGATAATACATTTTATTTTTAAAGATGTGTTTTACTTTTGATTTTGTAGTATAACTGCTCCTCTATAGTGCTGAAACATACTTAAACATGAAAACAAGAAATGTATTTGTGAGTTTAGTCTCACTCATATATTTGCATATGCTATATATGTTTTCATCTACTCTTGGTGAGCAATAGCCTGATGTGCCTGTATCAAGTAATGCGTTATTTTGACAATTAGCTAGTGTAATAGTAACTTTGAAAAATTTCTTATGCTGAAACATAGGAATTTTTTTTCAGTATGGCTAAATATTCATTAATTTTGTTCTTTTAGATACTAACAAATTGGGTAATTTTTGATCAAGCTGTCGAGCCAACCCTCTTGCAACTCGCACCACAAAGGCAGAGTAAAACTTTGTGATCTCTAAAATGATATCATTTATTGGGCATGTGGATTTTTAGACCCCAACAATTATAGATATGTCAGGTGTTACGAAGCTACTGCTTGTAGTCTTTATTTAATTTTATCATCTAATGCAGTGTTACGATACATAAAAAAATTAAAGTCAATATCAATAAGGTTGTCTCCAAATTAAATAGCAGGTGTTTGCATTTTTCATTTTGTTTATATTTCTTACTCAAAGTAAAAGCAACTGAGAATAAAATATTTGACAGGGAATAATTCTGTAACACCTGCTTGAAAAAATGTAAAGGTAGAATCTCTTCCACTGTTCGTATGTGGAACAGTATTGCAATAGTGTGGGTATTTTCTTCACACTGTAACTGACAGATTTGTTCCTAATACTGCCTCCAAAGCATGCAAGTCTTACTTATCTCAGTTTGCATTCACAATGTTGACACGCATATATCATCATCTCAGTAATCTGAAGAATGTACAGGATTGGTGATGGCAAATTTTTTCTTTTCAGCCTTCTTTTGTTTTATTATCTATAAACTTCACAGTTCTATCTATCTATCCCTCTGTCAGAATCATGTATTTGTGGTAAAAAGAGATTCCTTGTCTCTGTAGGTCGGTACTTATGATGTGTCCACACTTCTAAAGACTACTGTTAGTAATTCCTAAAGCTCTTAGAGAAGTGATTAGGGAGTCATGATTGCTCACAAATTGAGTCTTTTTTCTGCTTGACACTGATCCTGTGATAGTCTCCCCACTTAATCCTCACTAGCAATTTGCCTATAGTTGCAGCTAACAGGAGGTGATTAGAGGGGAGTTGCCCACTGCCTTTTTACTTCTGTTGTAGTGGCATGCTAGACAGAGGCTAGTGAATCAAAGCTGTTTTCCTATTAACTCAACACCTCCTAATGCATTAGAGCCACTTTTATCTAATAACAGTGTTCAGCTTCTAGCGCTATTTTAATGTTATTTGGTATTCCTTTTAAAACATCACAGTGAGCATTTTTAAAATCCGAGAACAAAAAGCGTAAAGCAGAATACCCAAAGATAAAAGCAAAATAATGCAGCTAACAGGTCTCATCTTTTATCAGCACATACATGTAACCTCGATTAAAATTACAGAGAGTTTTCTTCCTGCATCAACAGGCAAGCAGACTTCACTTTCTCTAAACATTACTTTAATTGCAATCCTGGTGACAGGTAACTGATGTAATACTTTTGAAGTGATAATGGAATAAATTTACAAGTGAGAAGAGCACCAATGAAAGGGTGATAATGAAGAGTTAACTTTTCCAAGTATTAGTTACAATGAAGAGTAAGATGAAGGGCCTGAGTGAAAATTTCTAAATATTTACTACTTTTTATTTTGACTCACCTGTAAAACATATCAAGGATTGGTTGGCATTTATGATTTTATTGGTACGATACAGAATCTTCACCCTGAAGCCTACATTCTCTGGCTTTTAAGTTTTATTTTAAAAACTTAACATTGTTTTATACTTTCCTACTTTATTGGCAGAGCTCTTATTTATTTTAATTAGTTTGCTTTAAAGAAACTATAGTAATGGATTTAAGAGACCTCTGTAGTGACATACAATCTGAGAAGTGTCCAACAGCAAGCTGACTTGGGTTTGTTTTTTGAGGTCAGTCAATAAATGTCCTTTTTTAAGATTCACAGCATGCATCAAATACAGTGCATATATGCAATGTTTTAAACGCAATTTCTTGGCTTTACAGAGTCTACCACTGGGCTACATGTTAAGCGTATATTTATATCACAGGGACTGTGACAAAGGTTACCGTCCCAGTTAAAATAGTTCAAGTGCAAAAATACAAAGGTGGCATTTAACAAGAACATCTCTCTAACTGGTAGTTCCATTGACATGCAAGGAACAAAAGAAATGGCATCTCTAGCTATTTCAGGGTTTACCTAACAATCTCTGTTTATAGATAAACTTTTATCTCCTCTCTATTCTTGAGGTTCAGTTTGCTGATGATAAAGGTATATTTCAGGAATACATTAGTGAATATATTTTAATTTATGTGCTTTAGAGTGTATAATATGAGTAAGTTATATTTTAACATGCATTAACAATTGAAGTAGACTGCTAAAATATAGGAAAACACATTTATTAGTTAGGTGTTGGCTTGGAGTCAGCCAGCTCATCCCACTGAGAGATACAGAAACCTCGAAAATGTCACCTGTAATTACAATTCCCTATTTAATTTGATCCTACAGGACAAGAACAAACAAAACTGGACAAAGTTTTCTGCTTGTAGAGTGTTAAGCAATTATTTTATATGCAGCACACACACACACACACGTATGGATAGCTAAATAAATGCATCTGTCTACCCTGAAATCATAAAATGTGTCATAGTTTCTGAATTTGTCACAGGTCTATCATGTATTTTGTCAATACATCTTCAAGCGCACATCATCTCTAAAAACAATAAACATTATTTTGCTCTATGTCAGAAAGCTATTTTCAAGCTCAGGCTTTTTTTTAAGGAGACGTACAAGGTATGGAAAAATCCTAGTGTTGGCCAGTGTTTATGCCTCTCTTCATTTGACTGGCAAAAGCAGATAGAGCAGTAACAATAGTCTAAATTAGGTCACTCCAAAATCACTGTTCCTTACTTTTCATTTCACATACTGCTATTTTCCTGTCTGCAGCTGTCAACTATGTAGGAAAGCCATCCCTGTTGTAAGGTGTGCCAGTCCAAAAATTCTTGTGTTAAATCCCTGGAAGCACGCGGCTGCATCATTAGGGAATCCAGGATGTAACTGAATATGGAACCCATTTTGCAGGAAACGTTTTGATCAGAAACTCTGTTATCCTTTGGTCCTTACATTTTGTCTTCAATTATACATTGTGTTTCTCATTTTTAATATGGCTGCAAAAATGTATCCCGTAAATTCGCATAAGAAAGCGAAGTAATAACACCTATCATTTGTCATCTTTTTTTTTGGAAATAGAAGACAGATGAATAAACTGTGTTCTGTTGTATTTTTCGCATTTTTTCTTTATGTGGCAAATACTAAACGTTAAAAATGACATAATTCTATTATATAGAAGCTGCTGAGCTTCTGGTATTATAAAGCCATAAGCAAAAAAGCCTTTCAGAACTATTTCTGAATTGTTTTTCATGCATTTTGGAGGTACTAGATACAGAACCATAGAAAGCGTATGTAGTCTCTTCACAAGACACATTGCTGTAAACTACTGCCTGACAGGGCATCTGTCTTCCAGAGCTGTAGGACTGCTTAATATCCAGGACTTTAAAGTCTGTTTTGTTTATTTAAGTAATAAATGTGCCTTAGTTGTAAGGTGAAATACTGCCAATTCATTTTTGTAAGGACGTTGAATAACAGGTTTTGGTTCTTATTCTTCTGTGTCTTTTTCATAAAGAAAGAAGGCTCTCTGATTTTTCTGAAGTGCTGCTGAAATAGCTGGAATTTTAAATTTCCACAGTTATGCAGACAAAACCTATTTGTAGTCACATGAGGTATTAATTGTGATAGAACAAAGCATTATTTTTGTTTTGTTTTAAACTTAATGAAGATAATGGATTTATCTAAAAGGTAGATATCTATATCATATTAATAGATTTACTTTGTACCTTTGTTAGTTAAACTTCTTTTCTGTTCATCTTTTCTTTTTTTGGAGGGCTTGAGGTAATGGAGGGTTGTAGCAGAAAACTAGAACAATTTTTAATTGGTGATTGCAGCCCAGAAATGTACAAAGTCCGTACAGATATATGGAAGTGTACAGAACCACTGTGCTGAAGGAACAGGACTGTTAGTGATGTTAGTTAAGATGAAAAAAACCTTGTGGTGTGAGATGGATAAAATCTGAATGCATTCAGATTTCATTATATTAACGGCTTGCTGTAGTTTACCTGGAGATTAATTATAAAATTGGACATTGCAGGATTTTATTCTTTGATCATCAAAGTCTCTCTTGCCCTACCTAGTGTAACGTAGTACAGCGTTTCTCCTGGAGCATGCTGTGGTATCCCACGTTTAGGTTGCGGCTAGAAGTGATTTCCAATTCCAAGTAAACGCTCAGGACACATCGTGAGTCTGTCAGGATAAAAACCGTGTGCGCACAGTCTCCTCTCCCACTGTCTCTGGAAGGAAAACCGAGGTGCATCAAGTAGAAAGGGATGAGGACTGCAGTGTTTTCCAGAATGCACTTACCTGATAATATCCCCAGGACCACAGTGAATCAGAAACAAAGCACAGCTCTACTTATGGTTGCAGACACTCCAGGTTCCTGAGATGTATGGTATTGGCACGCAGTTCCTTCTACATGTCTTTCAGTGAATCATCTGTTAGGACATTGATGTTCTGGTTCCTTCAAAGTGCAGTTTCTTGCTTCACAGTGACTGTTTAAATACCATTGGGATGTCCTGTTTGCCTAGTCTGTGATTTTAGGTTAAAAATGTGAAAACTAGTAAGGGAGAGAAAAAGCCTCCTTTGGTAATTTCCACAGGAGAAAATTGAGTTAGGTCTCTAAGAGTAAAACTGAATTGTGTTGTAATGAATCAGTGTGAGTAATACAGACATGGAACATCAAACAGTGACCTTTAGTGTTACTTTTCTGCTGCTTTTTCCTTTAATGGTCAGGCTTCAGTGTACCTGATTGGACTTGGTTGTCAGGTATTTTTAGAGTCTCATTTCTGACAAAAGTCTTTTAAATATCGCAGAGCAATAAGCAGTTCTGTTATTGAGGCCCAGACTATACTTTAGCAAAGTCAGGTCTGTAATGTTCATGTTACCACAATTTCAGGGATGGAGAGGGAGGGCAGGCTTCAATGACTCCATAAATGATATGGCTCTGAGTAACTAAGGCTGATATTTTGACTGATATTGTGGTATTTTTATAATCAACTTCTGGAGAATTATCACTTTTTTGAGCATGTATTAAGAATTATAGCAAAGCATTTCTAGCACCTTTTCTGTCTGTAGTCTACAGAGGACAATCAGTGAAAGGCTGATTGAATCTTCTTCTTTTGTACCTCCCATTACTCTCTCGGGTAGCAGGTTGCTTCTGTTGGAGAGTGGAAAAAGATGACTCCATACCTCACCCACCTCCCAGGGGAAATAAGATAACACTGCAAATGAATACGGAAGTCTTGCCCTTCCGTGTACCTATGTAAGTGTTTGTGCAGCTGTTCATTGAACCAAATCATGAAACTCATCTGGGTGAAGCTAACCAATTTGCTCCAGGTTAATTTAACCGAAGTCAAATTCCCAGTCTTGTTCACCCATATTCATACACAGATTTGGGTCAGTACATGTGAGAGGGGACTGCAGAGGTCAGTGTGGGCCATTAGAAGCTGCAAGACTGGCACCACCTTTTGGAAACAGTCCCTTCTTCTGCAAGCTTATCACTGAACTACGGCATTATTAGAGAAAGGAAAGAAGACAAAGAAGTGTAAGTAATTGGGTAGTTTTGGGAATGGTTTTACGTTCCCTGTGACCATACAAAATATTAAAAAATACATCCTGTGCTAGTATATATCCAAATCAGGACAGCTCAGAACTGCATTTGGAACCTCAAATGTCCTGTATGGGACATTCTAAGTCCTTTCTTACTTAAATGGCAAAGATGATGTGTTTGGACAATGGCCGATGCTATGGAAATGGAGTTTCAACCTTAGAGCTTTCTAATCCAGCTGTTAGCACATGAGTTATCTATAGGAGAATTGATTCTAACTTTGTTAAAATGTCTGGCTGCGTGTTTGTTTTTTTTTTCCCCAAGAGCACTAAATGTTTACTTTTTCATTTAAATAAGTTGGGATGCAGAATTGGGTACATTGTTCAATCCTTTCTTCTTGTTTCTTAAATTATATATGGTTTCCTTACTGAAGTTGGTATATGTAAAAATAAAACCAAAACCCTATATGAGCAAGCAACATTGACAGTCTAAGGCAGAAGTTATTCTGCTGACAGATTTACTCTAAAACATTATTCAGTTTTACGAGAAGCTTCTAGAGAGTGTCAAGGATATTTTTCTGGTTTGAATTTTGTGGTATAGTTTAAAAACTATGGAAAATTTATGACATTTTTTGTTGGGAATTAGTTCTTTAAAATTGTAGCAACTCCATTGCTAGTATTTTAGAGCACATCTTTTGTTCTTTGGTCAGACATTCTTCCTCCAAACTGACTAGTGTCAGATGTTTTAGGGGCAAAGACCAAGTAATAAGCAGATGAGAGATAATGTGCCTTTTGCAAAGATTTTATCTTAATCCTCTGCAGACAGATGTTGATGTAAACTATAAAATGTGATAGCTGTATGACATCTGCAAGTTTTTTCTTTTTTAAAGTGTAACTGTTTATCAACTTCAGTCTCTCTGCTCCTTGTGAAGTTCGTTTTGTAAAAACATCTAAATGCTTTTATGACTTTTGAATTTTCATATATGTAAACGCCACAGCTCACTAACAGGAAACTTTTCCTGTCTGACAATCCATTTTTACCTCTTCCCTGACAGGTGGACACATAACATGTTTGCTCTTTAGTGTTGGAAGAGACAAGGGCAAACACATATTTACTGCTTAGAATTTTACTTAATTAAAAAAGTCCCAAACACAAAGTATTGTTAAGGAGGGATTACCTTATGAAGAACCAGTCTAAGGAAACAGAGAAGTTTGTACAGTCAACATGGCTGTGCTAATATTTTGTTCACAGAGGCATCAAGATCTCAATTTTCTGACAGCAATGAGTCTCTTTCTTTACAACGATAGAAAACACCAGATTGCACTGAGATATCAAAGTGGGACATAATCACATCTGAAAATGCTTGCTGTCTTTAGTACCTTAAAAAAGTTACTTGGTTTCAGTGATTTTGATATATATATGCTTCTTTGTATAGAACAGTAAAAGGTAAGCATTTTTGGTTTGCTCCCTCTTGCATTAGTTTTGTTGCTTTCCTGAGGAACTTTTATGGTTACTATTTAGGTTGTGGGAAATTTTAGAGATTTGGCAGTGTGGAAGTTATTGGCAAAGATTATTCTTCAGCCTTGTCCTTTGAAGGCTACCTAAAAATAGCAGGACTTTGGGCGTATAATTCGGACATTCAGCTGTAGGGCTGATACTTTTTTCTTCTGTGTCAGGCTGAATAGAAGTCTCTTTAATAGCCAGGATAACAACCCCATGAGAAATGTGTTGATCTAAACCAAAATAAATTTGGTTTGCAAACAGAGCCAACAGAGTCTTTGGAGAAATGGTATAACATGTGCCCAGTAAATGATACTTCAAGTAAACAAGTAGTTGTGTTTTTAATTTTCTGTTCCTGAATGTTTTTACACTAGACCTATATGGCAAACAATGTAATGTGTTTTATACATGCTACAAATGGACAATGCAGTGAGGATGTGCAGTTCAGGAAAAAAATGCTTGTATTGGATCTGCGCAGTGTGTTAGAAGAGGCTCTTGGCTTCTGAGAGCCATCATCATCTCAAAAAAAAAAAAAAAAAAAAAAAAAAACCAGAAAAAATCCATCTAAAGTATTCCTGATACACTACCTGGCTGACACTCAGTCTAGAGAGAGGTAAACTCAGGGGATTGTGGAAAACACCCACAGGAGGTTGTATGCCTCAGTAGTGAGTGTATCTGAAGCTCAATATAACTTATTCCATTACTGTGACAGTATATAGAATAGCTTGTATAAAAAATATTTGCACTACCAGCTGTCTTATTTTTCTAAAAATGTAAAACGAGTATCCACTTCAGAAGCACAATAATGACAGCCTTCTGCTCCTTCCTGCTATGCTACGTTGTTTTCATCACGCTTATTTCTAACATTGCAAAACTGGAGATAAAACCAGCAAGGGTTACTACATGCACAGAACGCATGCTCATCTCAGGATGTTTGTAAGTTAAACAATGTAGGAGGCTAGAAAGTTTTTTTGAGGAATATCACATAGTTTTGCTTTCTTTCCAGATTCATGACCAATTTTACACTCAAAGTCTAGTTATGGACAAAAAGGATAAGCAACTGATACATAAAGCCAAGAATTTATTACTAATGTAATTGAAATCTTAAGTCTAGTCAAAGAATTATTAATAGTACAGGTTTAATTTTTACAAAAAGAGAAAGAAAAAGAAAATGAACTATTACAGAACAAGTGTCCATAATCATAAAGCAATGAAAATTGTTGCCTGAGTAATTTATGCCCTCCATTTTAGCAAATGGGGACATAGAAGCTTTTTTTTTGGTGATGCCGAATAGGATTGTGTTAACAAGTCTGGACTTTTCAGAGAAATGAAAGGAGCTTGGAAACATTATCATCACAGAAGTATGCAAAATAGTGCTACCTGTTAATTCATAGAGACATTAGAGGTCATGCTATAAATACCTTATGGAAGTCTAGCCTGGCTAGTATTCTGTTATATGCAAAACACATTATATTCTATAGCAGCTTAGTTTGACCAGTCACAGTATTGAAAGTGACGTGCATATTTTTGTAAGCATATATATTCAACGTAGAAACTTAAGAGTTGTCTTTTCCTTCTATTTTGACTCCCAAAGCATCTTTTCTGTATGTAAAGAAAATCATACCAGCTTTTATTTCTTTAATCTCCTATTTATTTTTCTCATCATGTAAAGATATTAATGTTGATTCTTTCTTCACAGAGATAGGAAGGTAGCAATGTTTAGAGTTGTCTGTTACATAGAGTCATAGCGGAAATAACATATTATCACATGCCTTATTTATATTTCATCATAACTACTTTTTCTGGGATCAGCTTTGGTAATAAATGAAAAGGTCTCTTCTGTCAAAGGGAGTCATTATTTAGTAACGTATTGAAGTTGGAATGGACATATGCTATGCGTTCTGTGACACCTCCGCCTTGATTTCTGTTGTCCACAGCATTCGAGTAACAGATTTCCATTAAACAGTAAGAAAAGTCTGCGAGTTGTTGCAAAGCAAAACTGTAACTGTACTATCTCAGCTGTCTGTTCATTATGGGAAATGATAGCATGGTAAGTAAATACTAAAAGTAACAAATAGCTGTGCTATCTGATTTGTCAAAGGCTATGTTTAATTTGCTTTGTGTATGAGTGGTTGAATTTTCCAAGTTCGTGGGCTTGGAAAGCACCTCACCATAAAGTCTCCAGAAGTTTAATTATCTTATTCTGTTAGGTTAAATTACTAAACAGCTTCTTCAAAGATGCTATTCTGTGTTTGAATAAATAGAATATGCAAAAATGTGAAAATTGCTACTAGTATGATACCCAAGTGGGATACAGTGGCTTTGTGGTGTCATATTTTGAGAAATTATTTAAAGACACACAAAAGGACACTGTCACTCTGTTATTAATGTTAAAATTGTTCATGCTCTGTGCAGTGTGTTTTTCTAATTAGAGGAAAGCTGCAGAGTACCATTTCCATAATCGACATGGGAACAGAAACTCAGCAAAATTTCATGTATTTGCAGTGAAACTGCTCCTCAGCAACATAAAAATGGCTTTTATAACATAAAGGCTCTAATTAGAATAAGTCAAATCAGTTGGAAACGATTAAAGCCAGAACAGGCTAAGCTGCCTTCTAAATATTTGTCTGGAGATTAGCCCTACTCTTACAGCCCCTGAGAAGCATCTTTGATTTACTTATAATGCTTGACGTGGCAAAGATAATCCTGCAGAAGGCAAATGAACACAAATTTAGATGTGCTGTTAGGCTCTCTTTGTTGATTTGACAGGAGGCAGCATATTGGAAGTGATGTGGGAGAGATGAGTATAGGGTCACATTAGACAAATTGCTTAACCCCCTCCCCCCCTCCCCAATCATCAATTTAAATTCTTTTAAAAACGTACTCATTCTTTGAAGCTTTTAGGATGCACTTTAGAAGTCCATGTGGAATAATTTTCTGCATGTCTGTGCGACAGTTGATGTGAGTCTCATTGTATTTAAAATTATAGTCCTGAGATAGAACTTTCTGCTTGTTGCTTGTCTGACATCAGCTATTAAAATAGAAGTAAAGCTTGGCAGGTATAAATTTGAAGAAGAAAAGAGATTATGTAAGAAGATCAGAACTGTTAATATTAATCAGCTAGTTATAGAAGAATGCTGATTTACTCTGTAGAAGAGTTCTGTTGGAAGAACAAACAAACAAACAAACCAGATGTTGGATAGCCAGTTACTTACTGACACCCTTTTGTTGTACTTTTGATAGCTAGAAGGGAAAAGAGATATAGAACTAATGCAGCTGATAGATTGTAAACACGGTCTGGCCATTGCATTAGCTTGTGGATTTACTGGCATCAGCAGAAAGTAACTATTATGAAAGCCAGCCTGTGTTTTAGGATGATGAACCTCTATGTTATTGTTAACCCTTGACTGCACGTGGTATAATGATACAGAATGGTGAAAAATTGTTAAGTATGTAAAGCTGGATGATTTGAAATGTTTAAGGCCAGGTCGGATGAGGCTTTGAGCAACCTGGTCTAGTGGAAGGTGTCCCTGCCTGTGGCAGGAGGGTTGGAACTAGATGATCTTTAAGGTCCCTTCCAACCCAAACCATTCTATGATTCTATGAAATGAGTTTGAAACATTAGTCAGCTTGTTGGTGTAGATCAGATTTGTATTTCACGTAGTTTTCCTCTCATTTATAATCTCCACAGCATCCCAAACTTTTTGTTTAGGTGGTGAAAATATAATCAGTCTAATGTATTCTCTTACTGAATTTTAAACAAGACCATTAAAACTCCTTTAACGTGCTAAAGTAAGCTTCAGAGAGGGTTTCCATTTCATCTTTATTGAACTGAGGCTATAGCAGTCTTTCCCTTTGCACCACAGTGAGAGGCTGTCAATAATTCAATAGCCATGGCCTTGATGGGCCAAGGCCTAACTTAGACTTTAAACAGAGCCAAGCAGCTTGTCAAAGTGTGATGGGCTGTCAATGCCTGACTGATCTATACTGCATGAATTCTCCCTCAGCTCTTGATGTATCCCTGGGAATAAAAAGAAAGCAATTTTAGAAGTAGACTTAGTGTGAGGCACCTGTTTGCTTGGAATTTTTAATAAGGGAAAATTGTGTTAGTAAGGAAGCTCAATGAAGTCATTGCATTTTAGCTTAGAGGACCCACACCAAATTCCTGTCTAATAGCGTCAGTGTGTTTCCAGCATCTTCAGGAAAAGCAGTCACAATATTTGTAAATGCGTTAGTGCCTTAGAGCAAGTTCACTTGGTGCAATACTTAATAACTAATGACAGGTAACTTTGCTTAATCCAAATTACCTATTTACATCTTTCAGTTTTATTGATATTATACTATTAATACTCAGTATTGCAGTAATGAAACTTTTTCATAGCTATTTGTTTTCGTTTTTTTCCTCACACAGCAACTGACATATGATTCATTCATATCCTTTCTAAATGCTCTACATTGAATTTGCTTATATTTATACTTTACTTGGAAGCTGAAAAATTACTTGTTTTTTCTAAGAAAATAGTTTAGAAAAAAGTGAGCTAATGTGGTAACGAGTGGTATTCTAGTTCTCTTACACTTTATACGTAAATATAAAAGCAGAATTATATCTAAGGTGCCTTTGAAAAGGTATAAGAAAGCTTAAATAAGACTTAAAAATATTTGTCTAAAAACCAAAAAGCTAGCATTGTTAAATGTGTACTTTGTTATATTTTAAAGCATTTGAATTTCAGTCCTTGTGTTGCTAAGCTTCTCTCATGATAAGATTTATTGGGTTTTAAAAGAGAAAAACAACACTGCTATCCTCACTTTAAATGCATTTGTTTTGTCATTGTTTTCTTTACAAATCCATGTTTTTTGAAGTTTCCATATCTGCAGAAAGTTTCATGAGACATGTAGGTTCTCAGCCTTCAGGTAGTTTTTTAATAGAAACACAAGAGACTAATAGAAAAACAAATGAGGCCTTTTTAATGCCTTAGAAATGCTGAAACCTTGTGCTAGTGGATTTGATAAAGTCAGGTTTTTTGTAAAGCTTGTTATATGTTTTAATTCTAAATAGCTTACTACCTAAGTTCTCATTTTTCAGAAAACTTGAATTTAAGTATTTGATCTGCATTGATGATATTGTAGCTTTCATCCTTTACACAGGGAAGCAGAGGAAACAGAACGCAAAACATGGTTGATAATGTTTCTCAACTAAGGCTTTATTTTAGTGGTGTGGGTGCCTCATACTCCCGAATGTAAACTAATTGAAGCCCCCGCTGAAGAGTGTTGAATGGAGAGACAGTCAGATTTTCACTAACAACAAAACAATCGAAAAAGCTGCTGTTCTTTTCCTATTTGCTAAGCTGTTCCTTAAATGGTCCTACTCCATTTCCATGCAAAGACAGACTGATTTGCTTAACCTACAGCTGAGAATTGTGTGTAGGACTGTTGATCTGTGCTGGAGTTGGTGTTGATGCTAGAGTAAGTAATACTGTATATAGAGCAATTAGGCAATGATCTTTGTGTGAAACGAACTTCACACCCCGTCAATTTACCTATGTTGCTTGAGGTGTTGTATGCTCATTGCACTTGACAATGTGGTAGAGTAATTATATTGGTGCAATACTTTTTGTGGTAATAATCTTGTTATAAAAATTGTGCATGACAGAATTCATAGTCTTTGACAGTGTCACAGATCATGACTAAAATTCATGTTTTGGCCAGTGATCTTCCAAATAATTAATTCTTCCAGATTAAGTACTTTTAACTCTCTGAGTGCATATTTGTAGAGAAGTGAAGAAAGCAAAATAATCAGTTTCTTAATTTTGACGTTGAAAAATGCTGTAGGCCTTGATGCTGTGTTGCCTTGAGTGATGGGCTGAAGACTCTGAATGAGGTTGTTACGCACCATCATAAAACGAGCAGAGAATGAACTTGACGAGAATAAGAATGTATCCTGTACGTAGTGCTGTGTATAGAGTGCAAGCAAGGTGAAAATACATGATTGAATATTAACATGCTGGCAAAAATATAAGTTTAAAGACACTCCTCTGAGTTTGGAGTGAGATGAGGGGCTGCTTTGCTCCGACAGTTGTTTACATTCTTCAATTAACTGCTTAACTGGGCAACTAGAATTTGGTTGGTTTTCAACAGATGATCTGTAGAAGGATTAGAACACGCTCATCATCCAGACCGTTCTTTGCTACCCCAAATTTAGCGAGACAGTCCTCAGATGTATAATACATTAACTGGGCCTATATCTATATCTGAATAGTTGTGCCATGCATGTGACAGTAATGTTTGTTAGAATTCAGCTCTTTGAAGACCAGTTTTAGCAATGGACTTTTGCGAATGTATCCCCGTGAGGCTTTCCTCCTCCCCTGTACACAAATTCGCAAACAGATACTGGTGCAGCACTCACTAGCTTTTGTCATTGCAGGTTTGGGGGTGGAAATCCACTCTTTGCAGACCGTTATAGTTCTCTTTGTTGTGTGACAGAAGTAAGGAAGCTTTTACGATCACCCCAGGATATTTTGATCACCAACCTTCAGAACTGTGGATAACCATGATTTTCAAATTCTATTGTCTGAACGTAGGCATTTGAAATTGGGCTACTTATTAACGTGCCTAACTTTAGGCATCTAATTTAGCAAGTATTAGCAAGGTTTCCCAGCTAGTGCTCATGGCAAATGTAAGGATTATTTCACTTAGGGACTTTAGCAAATGATAGAAAAGGTAAACAACATACAACAAAAACCTACTTTATCTAATCAATATTTATTATGACACAGACTCTAAGGAGAAAGGAAATACTTGCTGTTTTTTAATTTTTTCCTCTTTTTCCTTTTTATTTTATTTTTTTTTTTCCCCTTGGGTATTTTAGGTATCTTAGGTGCTAAAAATACCAAATGAAATACCAAATGCACTCCTACATGAGCGAGTTCTCAGGCATGTATATCTACTAGCCTTAATTCCGCACATCTTGATTTCTCTTTGGATTTTAGCATGGTTTTGACAGTTGTTACGCATAGGTACCTTTTGCTAATGTAATCAGAAGAGAATCCACTATATTTTCTGATACTCCCTTTCAGTATAGACCCATCTAAGCCTTACGAATGAACAGAAATATGTTACCTTTGGTGTACGGAGGGAAGTGCATTTGTGGAACCCTAGGTGTAGCGTAAGTTTGGAAACAGCCTTGCTTATTGTACAAAATCATTAGAAGCTCTGTATCTGGAAACACAAGAAACTCGAATAGCTAGGTGAAAGTGAATAAAAATGAGGAGACTCGCAAACTGCTTTTGCTCCAGGGCTGGTTTTAATGAGCTTGTCCCTAATGAGTTGTCCCTGCAACTAGCTTCAGGCCTAAACAGATGAGGCAGGGGTTCTGCTAAATTTTTGATGGGATTTGCACTGGTTTTATGAGAAAGCAAGCAGTAGAGAGTGCAAAGTTGTGTCATGAATCTTTTACGAGACTGGATTGTTGTCCGTCTTGTCAATAGGGATTGTAAGACCTGATTGCTAATAGAAGACATGCCACATGCTTGTTGTACTGACAAACTTGAATAAATAAGGTAGCATATATGTCAAGGCAAGATTTGGTTTGTCAGGAGCAGGGACTCAATGACCAATATATGATGCTTTCTAAAAATTGCTATCATCATACCTTATTGAATTGATTACTGAATGGTGGTGCTTGCAACCAGGTATAGTCATTTACGGAAACAGACTGTGTTCGGGTACGGGCAGTAAGGCTTACCAAGCACCATCTTGTTCTAATGCAAAGATGGATTGAAAAATTCATTCATCTTTTGATGCTTTTGTGTTCTAAGGCTTGTATTGGTAGTTTAATTTTATTTTTAATTATATGGATTTCAGTTTGTGTTTTATGAGCTGTTTATTAGCTCCAGAAGTAAAATAGAATTTTTATTGAGATTCCCTCAATTTGAGAGATTCTTTTTGATGTTTCTATCTATTGTGAATGTGAAGAACTATCAACAAAAGTATTTCTTAGATTTGGCTTATCCTACAAGATTTTCCTAGTGGCTTAAGTGGTTACAAAAATGCATGTTATCAGCCTTTGAATATAGAAGAGTGTTCTTTTCCTCTTCCATACTTACAGATGCTTTGCACCCACGTAGATCATGTAACAGATGTAAATAGGCCTCGTTTTCCTGAGCTGCTTCTGTGGAATTTCACATCAGCTTCTGACAGTCAGGCTACAGTGTGAAAGTTTGTCTTAGATTAAAATCTAGTACATTGCAAGTTTTGTTTCCACTGTATATATGTTATTTGGAAAGTGTAGGAAAAACATAACTACTTTGAAAATTGATGTCTTTTAGATCAATTAACTACTTAAGTTGTTCCTCAAGTGTAGTTGTTGAATCCTTGTCTTATGTATTGTTTTCTTTAAAATACAAGTACAGGTCCGTGGTGGAGGGAAGATAAATACATAAGCTTGGGTTTTACAAAGCTAAATTAGAAAGTACTTGTGGGGAATAAAAATTAAAATAAATAAATAAGATATTATTCTTTTAAAATGGTGTTACTCCATAAAGTTTAACAACTGATCAACAGTTGCATTACAAATGTCTCATTTTCTAAAAATAAGTGTAAATAGCAGAAACACATTCATTAATGAATTCAAACATTATCATGTTCATATATTAATCTGTCTCCATGGTATTTAATTAATTGAAATGCAAAGTCATGATAAGTGAGACCAAGACTTAGTATTTCATATTTCTGTTCTCTCTGGTCTTTATTTCTTAAAACATAACATTTTGCCTATGCTGTGTTTTAATTTCATCCTTTCTTTTTTCCTACTACTACTTTGTATTTCTCCCATGTATATATTATTTTTGCTGCTTCTTTTTCCTAATTGAACTCTCACATATTTCTTTTTCTATACTTGATCTTTGTAAGGTAAATAGAATGAGGAAAAAATATGTTCATGTGAGCAAAAGCTGCACAGAGAATGGCTAAAATGGCTTGTCAGAAGTAGTGGGGAGGACAGCAGAACTTGATAACATAAAACTGTGACAGGAGAGATAATGAGTCAAAATACTTGCAAAGACTATGCACAACTAAAATAAGCTTTAATAAATGAAGAGATTCTTAAAGTGAACTCCTTAAAAGACATTTGATATGGCATCAAATAGAAGTGACAGGTCCATGAATCAAATGAGATAATGAGCATCTGAATCAAAATTTCCAATCATTTCTGTCCAGTGTTAGCAATGTATTGTGTTTTCTTTGTGGAATACCAGAGTACTCCTCCAACAATTTTTCTTATCAAGATTCTAGTGAACATTGTTTCATAAAGTATGTTTGAAGAATAACAATAATTTTGGTCTGCTCTCTTGGTTTTTAATAAATGGTGTATACCTTCTGCTATCATCATGGCATTTTAGAGCCTAAGTCAAGTAGCAGATTTCCAAAAATATCATTTCCAGGTATTATAATAGGTCACATAGTACTGCTTAACTGTTCTTCCTCAGATACCCTGAAAACTTTGCAAGTCTTCAACCTGTTTTATCACAGCTCTTTCCTCCTTGCCTCCTGCTGCATCTGCATTTGTTTTTCTTACAGCTAGAAATGAAACCAAACAATTTCTGCTGAATTTGCCATGTATATGCAGGTACTATAAACGGGAACTGAATTTAGGAGATTTGGGGAAAACACTGTTTTATTCATTCAGATACATAACTACTTTGACTGGTGGCAAAGTCTGCCTCTCATTTTAAAGCTTAGAATTTTTAGCTCTGTCTCCAAATCAATGTTTGAAAAGCCTTGTGCGAATGAAGTTCTTTTACATTTTCTCTGGCTCAAAAGCAAAATGGTGGGGAGAGGTAGGTGTCATCACAGATGTATTTAGCACTCTCTTTAGAGACAAAAGTAAATTCTTTTAGATTAAAGAAAAATCCAAAGTTAGGTTTTCTGCTGCTCAGGTATTTCTGAAGAATACTAAAATAAGCTTCTGTTGCTGATTTTGATTAATTTTCTCACTGTTTTCAAGTACTGCTGTTAGTCAATCCAAACAGTAAAGATCTTAAGCAGAGGGGAAGTGTTCAGTACATTCTGCAGAGGAGCACAATGTCAACTGCTCTGAAGGCCATAGATTGCAACCATACTTCAAGGGAAAAAAAATCTTCATTTATGTTAAACCTACTTTTGGAGGGGTTGATTAAAGAAGGGAAGCAACTTTGATTGTCTGTTCATTCTCATTGCATTGTTGCTTAGTTTCATACACATAGATTTGTATTCAGAATGCGATAGGCTCCCATTGCTTTCAGTAGTGCGTACATTTGAGTGTTTGACAGCCAAGTTTCTATTCCCTTACTGGAGTGGATGGTTCCTAAGTATTTGTGTTTTTCCTGAGAGATCTGTGGGGTTCACTTTTGGGCAGATGTATATCAGTTTTTCATTCCAGAACCTGCAGTTTCATCGGGAAGAATGTACGTGAAGCTTTTGTTGAAGCTTTTGTCACTGGTGAGGTGGAGTGTACCCTATTCTTTTCAGTGTCAAAAGGAAATCCTCTTCTCTTCCTTAACAGTTTTCATGAAGTCAAATTTAGATAACTAAATAGCCAAATTTTCAGAAGAGTTCATGATTGTCAAGGCTCCTAGTGCTTTTAAAAAATGTTTATACTTTTCCAGAGCCTAAACAGAAACTAAGCTGTTTTTTGAAACCTGGCCTTTATTTTGAGACTGAATCAATGAGGATGGGTTTGCTCATTCCCAGCTAAGACAGAAAAGAGGTTTACAAACTGAGGGTTGTTTTTTTCAGTTGCTTGAGTTTTCTGTGTTTTGTTTTTCCATTTGTGCCTTGTGAGAAATGAATAGTCTTTGCCTTTTCGCATTTTGTCCTGAGATGTGGTTGTCATCAAGACAGCAGGAGACATCAGTGCTTTGCACACAGTTCTAGTCATTTTAGTACATTCTTAAATCAATTTTAACAATAAAAAATGTGGGTTTCTGTAAGTTACTATATTGTGTTTGATTTAGAGGTGCAATACAAGGCAGTGATTTTGCACTGTAAACACTAAATAGATTCAGTTTTGGCTTTTTGATGAACTTTCTTTTCAATCAGCTGGAAAAACTAGCCATTTTCATGTTAAATTGAGGACTGGAAAAATGATATTAAATTCCTTCTTTTTCTCCCTTGCTGCTCTAAGTCTGTACCTGTTGGCCTTTCAGGTACACAAGACGACTTCCTCTTTTCTCCTGATCAGGACAGAGTTGAGGAAAAGGTAGAGCAGGTGCTTTCTTAGAAACACATGAAATTACCTTGTATGACCTATATGAATGCCCAATGTACATAGTTTTATGATAATTTTTAATATATTTATTATCCTCCTTTCATATATTTTGTCCCTCAATTTTAGTATCTTTTACTTACTGAATGCCTAGACCATTTTCCTAAAAATTAATTAATAAATATATATATGCACACACGTGTGTGCTAGACTGTGTTCTAGCTTGTATTAAATTTAAAGCAGTGTAACTTTGGTGAAGTCATAGAAGATTTATTTCACATGTAAAGATTTGCATGCTGTAGTTTTACTTCTGTATGTTTAAACTGGCTCATGACAAACTCTTGGACTGGCAACATAGAAACATTGTTGTCTATCAAGTATGTTGGCCCAGAGTGACTTTTTCCTCCTTCTCCAAACCAGCTTAGTTCAGTGTTCTCACAGGACCTCTTCAGTTAATCCCTTTACGCTACGTGCAGTTGCTGGCATTTCTACTCGGAGAAATGCACAGAGGAACTGGAAATTTATATGTATTCTTAAATGTCTGAGGGTATGGCTAGTAGTCGTCAGCCTCCTTCAGAAATATCAAAGAGCTGGTTGATTCACTTGATAGCCTGAGTGAAGCAAGAACATAAGTAAATTTGAGTAATGGATTTGAGTTTCTCTTGGTGAGTGCTGTTTCCAGCATTATTCCTTGGAAAGTGTCAGTTTTATGAGACATCATGAGGTATTAAAATAAACCAGTTATTTGAATAACAGTAAAAATTGGTGTTGTGATACTGATTATGAAATTAGGTTTATTAACTTTATTAGCTAATTTTTCTTTCTTCCTTAAAACAGGCTCACTGAACAGTACACTATAAGCATGCTGTATACTTCATCACAGCCGTACACAGGCTGTACCTAATACTTATCTGTTTCAACTGAGACCACTGGCCAGACCTTCTCCTCACCTCCCAATTCCCTAATCTAATCTAACTCTGTGGGGTTTATGGGGGTTCATTTAAGCAGCAGAAGCTGCGCTATAATTGTTACATGTGCCAGCAGCGATTTGTACCATCTGGGTATGAAAAAAAAGAGGCTAGTCCTACCACGGAGAAAGATCTTTATTCTATTACTAAGCCAATATAATTCAAGAGCGGCTGTAGAGCAATTGGAAACTGAGAAATGGGCAGCTATGTAGTTATAGTGAAATGTCAAAGTATAATGAAACAAGGGAAATGTACTGCTTCATGATATGAGCCAAGTTACAAGCAGGTGGCAGCAGTAAATATGTATATAAATAACAATATGGATGAAATGTCAAGGGTTCCAGCTGGCTTTGTAAAGGCATTTCAGGAATATTATACTTAGAGTAACAATGTAGTTTGACAACTTAGTACAAGTATGTATCACTTCAAAATGCATATATTTAAGGACTTAGGTATCCTCAGGTTTTATCACACTTAAAATTTAGCTCCTGGCCCTACCTTTAGTTAAAACAGCCTAATAGTTTGTGAAACCTCAAACCATACTGTATGTTTTATAGGGGACTTGCTTCCATCTGACACCTTGTTATTCCACATAATGAAACCCGCAGTGTTTCTACCTGTGCATTTTTGAAAATGAATATAGACTAAGACAACTTGTGTATAATGCTACAGAACTATATGTGGAGATCCGTTTCAATGCCAAGCCCATAAACTTATTTGTGATGAAAAATGCAGTCAGGGTCTTTGCTGGCTATGACAGAAGATCTTACAGACAGACCTTTCAAACTGGAGAGAAAAAAATTTTCAGTACACTCTTTAGGACATGTCAGTCTCAAGCCTACAGTTCTAGCTTCCACTATCAATTCAATGGTATTATTAGCTTCGAAGAAAGAAGTTCTCTGTGATCAACATTATAAAAATTTCACAATAGAGAGCATCAAAGAAAAAGAAGAAAAAGCATTTTAAAATAGGGGGTTTTTTTGTATTTAACATGTGGCAGTTCATACCACCTTCTCTGAAAGAGTTCTGACTGAGTCAAATGCAGGAAGAGAAAGAACTCTTATATATGTTTCAGAAACTTTCAATTCAAGTATTCATAGTTAAGTTGCAAGCAGCCAGGAAGTCACAAATTGATTAGAAAAGTAGAAAATAATGAAAATGACCTCTTAACAAAGCCTCTAAAGCCAAATGCATTAACAGTTGTTGAACAAAGCTTGCATTTTATTTGCTGAGTAGATCCTTTAGAGAGCAGCCCTAGCATTGCCTTGGGCTCCATTGTGTGTCCTGAAGATAAAGGAACTTCTTATGTTTACATTCCAGCATTTTGTAAGCATGAGATGAACACAAGATACACTGTTTTCAACAGTGATATTATAGGGATAAATTAGATTTAGGCCAAGAACTAGGACATTATGCTCCAAGTCTAATACTTTTTATCAGTCTGGATACTTTTGAAAGTCTAACAGTGAAATTATGAAGTCCTTAGAACTCGAGATTACCAGTCTGCTAACAGTAATTAATACAGTAGGTGCTGATGGGTTACAGACTCTGATTGTCAAAATCAACTTAAAACCAGTTACTGAGTTTTCATAACTAAAGCAAATCGCCTTATAATGCATAGTCACTTAAGCACATCTGTTACGTTGATGTATCACTAGTTTTATGGACCTGGATTAATTCCAAAGTAAACAGTGAGCACTCTGCTGAAAGGCTGTAAACATAGATACAAGTCATTCATCTAGAAATCCCCAAGCATAATTTGCCAACGGGCTAAGTGCCTCAAGTATTTTATCCTTTTTGATGTAGCAAGATGCAAATATTCTCCATGCTGTAATACTGAGGATTATTGGGGGGGGAGATGGGGGGGAAGTAGTAAGGTTTTTTTCTTTCATTACTTATGGTTAAATTTGCTTCCCTCTGAAGTTGTGCACAAATTTATAAAGTGTTATGAATCTGCTAACAGTGAAATTTGCAGTTTTCCAAAATGAAAGTCATCCAATGTACAGGTACCCAACACAACGTATATTTCTTTTCTAAAATTAAGTACCACACTCCATTTCAAAATCAGATACGAGTCCATAGATCAGAAGGACCACAGGGTCTAAAGCTATTAATTACATTCGAACTGTATTTATCTGATTTTAGAGTCTTTCTAGCCATCTTAAAATATTAGAACATTTTGTTTTTTTAATTGAACCTTTAATCTTCATTCCTTTTGTTTCATCTTCTGGCCTTTGCTTTGACACAGATAAAATGATCAGGACTGTGAAGATTTTGCATATTGCCTTCAGTTAGCAATACCTTACTTTTTGGACATGGTGTTATTAGGACAGTTATGAAGAGATTAAATTTGTGCACTTCTGCTTTTGCCTTGGCAGACATGCTATTTCGGGTATAAATAATAGATAAATAGCATGGTTATATTTAGCTGATACATACACTACTTGCTACTTACTACTGCAAATTTTGTAGTACTGTAGAACCTACTTGTGACATTTTTCAAAGTTACCAACTGAATACAGCTGCTAATATAAAATAACTGGAGTGGAGATTTGTGTGTCATGAATTTTTATCTGTTTATATGATATTTTTAGAACTAAGTATTAGACACTAACACTTGGAATTCAGTTTAAATGAGTGCAACATACAGATCAAAAGAGAAAATGCTCTCTTAAAGGGCAGGTCACTGTTTTTTTACTGAGGAAGTGATCAAAGCTTGCTTCATTGAAACAGTGGTTAAACACTGCTGCAGCATGCCAGTGCTTAGGTTTCTTTTCTTTTCCATGTCAATTTGCTGTACCCCCAACAAGGACAGTGAAGGTAGACAGCTGAAGGACCTCCTAGAAGAAAGGACAGCATGTGTGGCAGAATTCCCCATGAGGTTCCATCACATTTGATTTAAACATTTCATATTCATATTGAGTCTCTTTTATGCTGGTTTTATGCTGATTATACCTAGAGGCCATTAAATGTTATCAGATACTTTATATTTGCAATTTTGAATGCAATGCACGGTATGAAATTCTTTTAAAGGGATACGTTTGACATGGAGCATGAACGTATTAAACTGAATGTACTTTTGTAAGTACATAGAGGTTGAGGGTGTCTTTTTTTGCTCTTTTAACTCTCAACTGCTGGATGTAGCTCATGGCTCTGAGGTAGGGAAGATGAGGTAGATTTTGAAGTATCCATTCCTGTGACTTTTGCTGTTTTGAATTATAAAAACACAAAGGTTCATACAGATGGTCATGTTTGTTCAGGAAGTCAAAAATATGATTTCAAGGAGTATGCTTGGAGAATGCTTGGAGATCTACATCTGATGTTCTGTTTTATTCCCCATAACTAATTAAGTTAACATACTAGAGATATGAAGTTAAAATAGAAAGGAGTACTGAACAGAGTCTGATGTGACTGAACTGATGTATGTTACTGAGCTTTCACTGGAGAAAGAACTTAACCTGTTCATATACCAGGGCCACTGGTCTAAATGCAACTCAGATTATTGTTGACACATGGTATGGCAAAATTACTTAATTATCTGAATCTGGTTTTGTTCAGGAGATGGCTATCTTTCATACCAGAAAATCAACACTGATGTTTGCAGTTGCTGTTACTCTCAGAAATCAAGCTGAGAAATTAACTGAAATGGACAAGTCCCACCATTCATACAGAGGGAGGGACGTACCTCCATCAGTGAGCCATTCAACTTGTTTTGCATTTCTTCATCCTGGAAGGCATTTTTGAAAATGGTCATATTAGGGTGGAGCCGGAGACCTCAAGTGAATATAATGGTTGTGACTTTAGCTGCATCAGCCACCAGAGAAACAAAGATTTATTGGAAATTGCTCCAAGATACCTTTGGGAAGGGACTTTGTGAGGAAAATGGAAGGAAATGTATATATTTTTGATTTTTAAAAAAGTTACAATCTGAGTATGGATTTTCACATGAATGGGTGAAAAATATTTTAGAATATGTTTTAAAATTATTTTAAGGTTATTAGTGGAAACAAAATAAGTGGTCTATTACAATAAATGTTATGATCTAAAGATATTTGGATGAAAGTTTTTGTAAGGTAGCAGTCTCTTGTTCCTGATGTCTGAACTAGGCACATGTAATTTACTGTGAGAGACTGCATCTTTCTGAAAAAATAAATTCTGGGCTGAGAGATACCGTAAGTCTAAATAGAAAATTGCTTCATTAAAAAAACAGGAGGATTTTTAATCATCATGTTTTGGGCATAGTGAATATTTGGTTCTTAGGCTTCATTTAGGCTGCTGTGGTGCCACTTTGTACTATAAAGGACAAACTAGGGGCACTTGCAGATATTTCTTAAATCTAAGATTAAACTAAGCTGTCCACATTATTGTGATGGAGCAATGCTGGCTCTCAAAACCAAAGAATGAGGAATGAGTATTTCTTATCAGTATTCTTGCCTCTCTGGTGGCTTTATCAGTTGGGCTTTTCTTGACTAGAGAGGCTGACCTGTTCCTCATGGGTGGCAGATGTCAGTGGAGCACAGAGCTGACCGTACTATAGCCTCCTTTCGTGGAACTGAAACCAGTAAATGACACATTCCAGTGCTGCTTTGAATGAACCTATCTCCTGCTGTGTGCTATTTATAATTTGTTTGGGCATGCACTCACAAATATTTTCTGTGATCTAATAATAGCTATTACTGATAGCTTAAATGATTTTCAGCTGTTGAATCTGTTTACTATTAAGCAATAGTGTACTACTCGTGTTGACTTACTGTAGTAACTCCACAACCTCCAAAATCTGCTATGGTGACTATATTTCTCAGTCAAGATATAGTGATTTAGCTGGGGAAAATCTGCTAAAATACATAGAAAATACATATCTGAAAATAAGAAACAATTTAAATGAAAGGCTAGTCGTATAGAAACATTTTTTTTTAAATTAGTAGGTAAATATAGATATCTTGTTTATTATAATTTGCTGTTTAGGTTCCCAGAAACCTTTCCTACCCTGGTGACCCAGGTCAGTGTAGCTTCCTTTGCTTTATATATAGAGATAACTTGAATTCCTTGGATGAAAGTTTAATCAAATGAATCCTATAGTAAAACTAGTTATTTCTGTTGTGCTCTGCCTTCCCCCTCTCCTGCCTGGTATGATCCACTGTGTATGGTGCCAGCAAGCTGTGTTGCCTTTCATAATCGCATAGTCCTTTCTTCTCAGGATGCTCATGCGGCAAGCACTGTAACTGTTCATCTAGGAAAAGGGCATTAAAAACGGCATTATGTCTTTTTGTGTTTGCCTGTTTTCAGGTCTGTCTTTTATAGTGAATAAGCAGAGGGAAAAAAGGAGAGGAGCCAGCTCCAGGTGACTGGCCAGCTGCCTGTGGATCGGCACCAGAAAGTGCTCCACAGATTGCAATTTGAAACCCATTAATATAATGGATAAAGTCTATGAAGCTTTTTAAAACCTCCCTTGCTTATGGTGCTGCATTTTATAAGCTAGGTGACATCAAAAGAATTGGTTCTGGCTCAGACCAACTAATAAAAATGGATAAGGCTTATTTTTATGCTGAATATCAGAAAAAACATGTGCAGAATATTACATTTAACATTCTGGCTTTTACCTAGAGCACAACAAAGTCTATCTTATCCCCATCTATCAGAACAGAATTTGATAGGTTTGGAGACCCCAGAGTTTTATCTCCTTCTATTGAAGCATGAAGAAGCAGCTTGGACTTGCATGTAGATCATATGAACATGGCATAGCTTACTGTTATGCTTCCTTGAACAACTATGAAAAAGGTTGTATAATTAGGCACATCATTTAAATAGGGTATTTAAAATTATCAATACTTAAAGCTGATATAAAGCATTAAATGTTGTTGCTATATCTTACTATATAAGGAATAATGGAAAGAAATGGAAAGTCTGGCTAATTCCTGAAGTCAGAGAGAGAACAGCGTCTTTCAGAGCCCAGTAAAAATTACACATAGTTGTTTTTGTGCCTATAGAGCTTTAATTATTGTTAATTTTTCTAGTCACCACATGTTTATTTAAAACTGATTTTTTTGGTTCAGTAGTCCAGCCTGTACCAGCATTAGCCTCCAGATCTCAACAGCATCCTGTTTATTCTGATCTAGCTTGCCTGACTGACTCCCCAAAGATAAAATTCACTAAGTGAACTTGACAGATTCCAGGCTGTCTCCATATGGCAGGGACTGGGCTGCAGCTCCTGAATCTGCTTGGGATTTAAAAGCTGCTCTCACCTTATTAAGATGGCAGCAGTTACATGCAAGTCAAGTTCTCAGAGGCTTGTTTTAATTCTTTTGGCCGCTTCTTGAGACCAATCCATACCATTTTTTGTCTATGTGAATTAGAGCAGGACCAGAAGGATGACCTTTCTTTTTCGAACAGTACTTGTACCAGCAAGAGATCAGAATTGAAAATGAATCTGTACTTCAGTTGGTGACAATTTTTGAAGAGGACTGTATACAGTTTAGGCTTAGCAGATGCTAAATGGACCAGATCACAAGAGATTTCTGAAAAAAAAGTGACGAAACAGTGTGACTTTATTTGTTGCCCTGTCTTTCTTCCCTTTTGCCTTTGTGTACTAATTGCTTATCTGTTATTTGTTTTTTAGCTATTAACAAATTAGTATTATTTTCCTATATTAAAAATGTCAAACTTATATTCTGGCAACATGAAAATATCGAGCTTTCCAAACTGAATTGCAGGGAGCATTTTGGAGAATTCAGACCAGCTGAGGATCTTTCCCTGCATGTTTAAATCTGTGCTGCATGCGGCAGCCAAAATCAGTCACAAAGAAGGGGTTCTCATAAAGTGACTGAATATTAGTGAAAGAAAATACTACTGGAAACACATATGCACTATGCATAAAATAAAATATTAGTATTTTTTTCTTTATCAGCTTTAAACAAATCCTTATTATAAGATTTTTAAAAAATCTTAGTGTTAGATCCATTCTCTGATTTTTTTCTTTTTTTACTCTGGTAGGTTTAAACAGATCATCCTTAAAGTCAGAAAATTAGCAAAAAAGAATTTAGAAAATGTACACAAAATATTTTATGTAGTTAGTGCTTGTTCTATAAAATATAGACACCGTTAAAAAATGTTTATTAAGAAATAAGTTTAAATTAGAGCTGCTGTACTGGGATTGATGCAATTGTAGAAATAGTTACATTTTTCACAGAAAATGGAAGTAGAAGTAGAGATTTCCTTGGCTACTCCTGTCTATCAGTAGTACGTACATACTCGAAAGGCAGATCAGGAATGAACAACACTTCTAAATTTGCTTTGTTATATCTTCTCTCTCTGCTTTTCATAGTCCAAAAGTGGAAGGAGTTGATCTGATGTGATACTTTCAAATTAAAAAAAAAAATAAATAAACTTTTGTGAGTTAAACTTTGTATTTAAAATAAAAGTGACTGAGTTGACTAAAGCAGGGAATGACATGTCATAATCTCTCCCTATTGATTTTGTCCTTTCTTTTAGCAATAGTGATTTATTTTTTTTTCCCACCAGATACTGGTTTTAGATTTGGGACTTTAGTTTTTATAAAGGCACTGAATCAAGAAACAGAGTTTTTTGGCTATCTGCGGTTATCTATTGATGGTTGCATCCTTTTCATAGCAGGAAATGAGGATCTTCTGTTGGGACAATTTAATCAGTGCCACAGTCTTACCTTTTCTGGAAAGAGAAGCTCTTGCGGAACCCCTGTTCAGCATCTTGGCACTTTCTATTTTATCTGAAGCTGTGTGAATCAGTTTGTGAAAACCGTGATTTTTCTCTCAGATACATTACGTGTTTAGTTCTTGAGAATCATCTGTGTCTTCCTGAATGTCATTTGTAATGTTTTTTATTTTCAGTCAATTTGCATTGAGCCAGAGATGAGTTTGTGGCATTAACTAACTCCTTACTTGCTTTCTGAGGAAGACTCGCTGTTACTTTCTGTATTGTATAACGTAGACCTGTGCCAAAAATTACCAATAGGCCCAACAGTAATTAAACTGGGAACAACAGGACTACTGTTGTTCATTACAAACATCATTACTGTGTTTCTCACAACATATATATGGGTCTTGTGAGCACATATATAAGAAATGCCAACTAAGTCATTATTTTGGTGTATGCTCTTACAGCAGATACTTTAAAGTCAAAACTTCAAGTCTCTGCAAAAAGAGGCCAAATTCCCATTCAAGGATTTATAGTAAGCAAATATGTTAAACTCTCATCTTAGATCTAGTACAATTATCTCTTTCATGACATCCTACTTCCCTGCTGTATGTATTACATGAAGGAAGTTTTACAGTCTAGCTGAAGCACCAGATACGGGGTATATTAGTGTACAGGGAGTATCTTTGAGGAAGGAGCCTTTAATGTTGCATTGGCATAAAAAGGCAGGTAGGTTTGATTTTTAACGATACACTGCAGTCATGTTGTTAAATCTGTTACAGAATTCACAGACGTCTGCCTTTTAGCGCAGTTGTACCAGATAAATGCAGTGCTTCTTACAGACTCACGTTTTATTTTACTCAACCCTATTTTAGAATTAAAAACCATAGAGCTACATTTTTACATGTCTTTTGTGTATGAATCAGATTAATAATTTGATGCTGCATTTATACATCTCATACATTTGGGAAGTGAGCATCTTTTTATTATTAATTTTCTGTTGTATAGACTAGGCAGTAGTATTTGTAATGCCACTGACTTAATGGTGAATTGAAATCCACTATTTGACTGAACAATTAAATAGATTCTCCGCTAAACCTGGATATTAGTGACCATGGAATGAAATAAAATAAAACGATCAGGGTCAGCAGCTCAAGATCACTCGGTAAACATCTAGTTTGGCTGAAGTGCAGCAGTCTATATTTACTGCAGAGCTGGAAGAAGGAAAGGTGTGTGTGTTCAACTGTATCAAGGCAAAGTCTTAGTTTAAGTTGCTGATAAAAAAGTTTGAAGTAATCTTGAATTTTTTTCACAGAAGCTTATGAGGGAGTGTTCTGGCACTTAAAGGATGGCATGGTTATACTGGTTTTGAGTTGATGTTAGCAGAGAGCAAAACGGCCTAAAAGGTCTTCAGCACCTCCAGGTTAATCTGGAAAATGACATCTGACCACACCTTTGAGGGTTTTTTTTATCTTGTAGAAAGGTGGTTTTGGTTTCTGGGTTTTTTTGGTTGTTGTTTTTTGATTTTATTTATTTTTATTTTTACCGGGCTGGAAATTTTTTGTGAGGTAGTAATAATAAGAAATAGAATAGGTTGGTCACTTCTTCAAACAGTTGGAGGTTTTTTTTCTCCAGTTTCAACACTGATCTTCCCAACATTATTGCAGGATGAAGCATGACTGAACTACAACACGCGTATAATTGAGATAATAATTTGTTTATCACAGCAATTTGTAAAATCTGGCATATTTCATTCCCCTGCTTTTTCCATTATGTGTCATTTTTAGAACATGGTAACTTTAAATAACAATCAGTTTACATCCATTTATTTAAAATTAAATTGAAGTGGTGCATCTTTTATGTGATAATGACATACAAAATACATATGAAAATTATCAGATTGCAAGGAACTAGTTAGTAACGTAGAACACACAGGTTTAGGTTATAGTTTATTGCCATTGTCTGAATGCAGTTACTTGTAAATGTTACTTTGGCATATAATAATTAGGAGAAGGAAACATTTTTATATTTTAGGATGGCACAGGATTTGCATCTGTGCCTGAAATACAAACTTTATAAAAAATTTACAATAAATATTGTATAGGATTCTTTGAAAGCAGGGGTTTCATGTTCACGGGAAAGGAGCTTCACAAGTTATGTTAACATTATATTGATTTAAGTGAAATGATTTAATTATTCTGTCTGAGCTTGTATGGTCCATGTTTGCTCCAAAATAAGAGCAGGTTGGATGAGGGGGATTGCTTAGCATGTGCTCCTTCCCGTGGAAGGTATCCTTACTGTGAAGGATCTCTTATATACAAGGTGAGATTCTTTTTGATGAACTAATACAATGCTGCTTTGAAACAGCCATAAGCTGGGATCCTTGAAGGGTCATTGCCTGAGTTTGAACTGTCTTCCAGGAGCAGTCAACATGTTAGTTGTACAAGTAGAATTAATCCTTTTCCAGGGGAAATCCGTTTATCTGTTTCATGTGTAAAAGAAAAGAGAGAGAAATAAGTCCCCTTATTCATACTCTCGTTTTTAGAGTTGTACAAGTCTATATTGTCTGAGTTAGGCTAAGACAGAGGACATACAAGAAATACACCAACTGCTGCTGTTAATTAAAAAAAATGATAGGGAGTAAATGGTAAGAGCTTTTTTTAGATTGTGTGGTATGGTTTGCGAAACAAACACCTTCGGAGTGTTTGCTTTCTATAGAAGCCTGAGCCCAAGTTGTTTGTGCACACTGTGCAGATATCTAATAGATGCTGTGGAACCAAAGTGTCCAGATGAGAGCTGTCACTGCTTTGGATACTGTTGCACTCATAGGTGCAGCAGAAAGTGCTTAACAAATTGGATCTTGACATAATCTGAGAGTCCTGCACCTATGTGTTGCTATCCAGGAGAAGAAAGCAGTTCCTCATAAAATACATAAAAGTAGATTGGACCAGAATGTGAGCTTATGAAAACTGGAAGAGTCTCCCTAGAATCCATGTAGTTGGTGGATGATTATATCCTGCAAAGACAGGCCCAGGAGCCTCGTTGACCATTTTTTTCCAGGCCCAGGAGCCTCCTTGACCATTTTTTTTCCAAAGTGTTAACAATGTCTAATTTTCTAGCCAAGTGCATGGGTCACTTTGGACAGCTCAGTTTTAAAGGAAGAGGGCAATTTCATGGAGTGCTTCAAAATGTCTGTTGCCTGAAAAAAATCAAGCTTTCATGCTGGCTTCTGCAGAGTAATTTTTTGCAGGCTGCTAATCTCAAATTGGTTCAAACCAGGAATTTTCTCTCTCCCAGTCTGGTAAGGAACTGATTTACACATTTCCAGGGAACAATGGATTAAAGACAAGTGCTGTGCACAAGAAACTGGCCCAAGTTGCTTTCTATTTTACATTTTTACTTCAGTTTTCCCTTCTGTAGAGATATTAACAAAACAGTTCACTATATTTGGAATGCTAATGGCAGTCAAGTTACATCAAAAGAAGGATCTGTTATTAAATTGACAGAATGTAAGTGGCAGAAATCAGCTATAACTTGTTCTGCATGTCATTAGCTAGAAAAAAATCACTTGCAAATTTTTAACATTGATCAAAATTCCATTTCGTGTTGATTTTTGCTGTGCTACACCTAGGACAGAATAAGAAATTATTCTTGGATGTAGTTTGGTAGACAACAGAAATTGCAGTGCTTGAAGCCAATTTTTACCTCCTGAGTAGTTTATGCATTCATTTCTCCATTAGAAAAATGTTTACCCAAGTTAGTGAAACCTGGGTGAGGTCTTTTTACAACTAAAAGAGATTTCCCACGTATCTGTTTTTGATTGCCATATCCTTCAGTGTGCTTGTCCAAATCCTGCCCACATGCCGCTATGCAAATGAGGCACTCCCACATAGTGAATGTTCTGCACAGAAATCATGAAACGCCTAAGCAGCCTGTTTTTCCTTTTAACAAATGGAGTCCTAAAAAATATCTAAAGTAAGTACAATTCTGCCCGCCAGCTGAGAATAATGCAGGGGCACCTTTAAAGTATATTGTTATATAAACTTATAGGAAGAAATGAGGCAAAAATGGCAAACTTTTGCTGCAGCTTTAGAAAGTTGCAGGCTGCTTGAAATGGAAAATTAGTTCAATTCCCTTAAGCTACTGATTGTATTTAAGTCAGTAATACACTGACAGAGACTTAGCTAGCAAACCTCGACTTCCTTGACTTGAAGAAAACTGCAATGATAAGACCAGGGTAAGAATGATTTGCTCTTAATGTTTTTCCAAAGCATCAGCTACAGTTACATTGTTCAAAATGATGCTTTTCACGGTAGTAGTTAAACTGGTGTGTCGATTGTTCTCTAATTTGCAGTTAAATATGGTTTTCATTTGCTTTGCCAGATTAGAAAAGCGAGCTCTGCTATGTTGGCCAAGCCCAGACGTGGCCAGTGTAGCTCTTTCACACCTTCATTGCTACCTGCACAGTGTATTCTTTTGCTGTCTTCTGTCAAGTGATCCTGTGCATTTGTGAATGATTTTTGTGTCCTGTTTCAACAGCAGCTTTGAAACAGAGGAAGATCCAGGAGCTCCTATATGCATGTTCATGACAAGGGAACTGTTTACAGGGGACTTTGGGGGTTTAAGGTGTAAGATGAATGTAAAATGTACATGCATCACAAATTGTTACTTTCTATAAAAATTGTACATTTAAAAAACAAGAACTAAATCAGGACTATGGACAAAATTTAATATTGTTGCTCAAATATTTTTAAAACCTTCCTTGTTCCATTACAATTTAAACTAAAGCAGTCATTAGGAGCTGGATTCTTCTATTTATGTGTTGGATTCTTATATTTTGTTCATGTTAGTCAAAATGAATTAAAAATGACTGAGTTTGCTGTTTGATTCTTCATAGTTCAGTGATTGGTTTCCGTATGTTGAAATAAGTAACTATTTAAAGCCATCTGTTTCCTTTGGAATTAAAAGTATTTTCATTAGTGTTAAGCATTTAACTGCTACTTAAAAAAATAAATTTAGGCTAAATTTAAGTTTATCTTTTACTAGTTCATATACTATCAGTAGCATTGTTTTGGACATTTTTCAAATAATAATATCTGTTATATTTAAAAAACTATAGGTCTTTTTTATTGTTACTATTTGAGGTATTATTTGCATTGGGAAGTCACCTCAGACATTAAAAGTAGTAAGTCTTATACACAAAATTGAACGAGAAGCCCTCACCCTAATTAGCTGAGTGGGATGTCAGCAATGTATAGGCCTCATTCGAGTCTTCTGTGTAAAGGTAAATTTATCTAATAAATGTACTGACTAGAAAAGAAATTTATATTTCCATTTTAACATGGCTAAAAATTACAAAAACAGTTACTTTATCACTTGAATCAGCAGTTCTGTCTGCTTCTCACTTTTGCTCATGACATTGCAATTTCACTTCTAAGTTTTGGATGTTACTGATATCATCAGCTTGTTCCTGAGAAAGCCATAAAATCCTGAGTCAGGTCACTTGGCAGTCAAGTGGAAGAGAAAACTGCTTTTCAGCTATATTGTATTGCTTTAAATTGCAAATATCTTTGTATTTGCTTCAGGTTTTTTTTCATTGTGTTTTGTTTTCAATCCTGCTGTTGCACTCTCTGTGTTAGAATCCAAGATTTATATTTCTTTGACTGTTTAATGTTTTCTTTCATTGCCTTCATAAATAGTAATGACTAGCTTATGTATATCTGGGGAAGTAAGGTAAAAAGCCCTTGAGTGTGCCAAGTCTGAAAAAATTTTAATTAGTGTATCAAATGTTAGAAGAGGAGGAATTAAGGCTCTTATCAGCTAACCATAAGCCAAGAATCTTTTAAATTCTAACACTGGTTTGGTAGATAGAGCTAAATCTAGCTTGACTTATGAAAGACAATGGCAGGTGTGTGGTTCAAAGTAAAAGGTTCCAGCTTAATGAAAGCTATTTAACATGTTACTCTAAATCCACAGAAAGGCAAATCTTTATTCCAAGGTGTAGATCATTTCTGTTAGTGAAATCCCACAATTTTTAATGAACATTTTTCTTTTTCTCATTTCTAATTAGTTTCAGCACTTAGATTCCAGAATGCTAGCCTTCAACACTGAGATTTCTAATGGTAATAAAGCACTTGAGGTGGTATTTAATTAGAGTGGTGATAGGAAAAACCTGAGCCAGGCTGAAATGCTAATCCTTTTGCATTGCTCAGTGTCCCCTTGTGATTGTGATTGATGAGTTGATTTCTCTTTACAACTTCATTTGCATCATGTGGTAATACCCACAGGCAGAGGTGCTGTGTATTTCTGGATGAGAGCTCACCATTAGTACAAGCTAATGTGTTAAGTGGGGTAGAGGTGGGGTGAAGAGCTCTCTTAGCTCTGAAGCAACCTATTAAATAACTGGTTTATGGTGGGTGATGTGACTCCCCACGTAAATGCTAGTGCTTATAATATCTTTATCTACTTTTACCTTGGAAATAGGCATTCCCTCACCGCTGTCTGTCCTACCCTTTCCCTCTTTATCTCAGTTATTCTGTTACAGTGATCATGCCAGGTAGTGGCTGCTATGAGGAAAGGCTATAAAGCTTTCTTTGATTCTCACAGGCAAAATAAATTGGTCAGGACTTTCTTTAAAAATAGATACTTTCCTGGTTACTGAAATTCTGAGTCCAACTTGAAACTGTAATGGCAGAGCTGTTTCTTGTTTGGAGCCAAGAAGTTCATAATGGGACTATCCAAGCTTTTTATGCTGTCAGTCTTCATTGCCATTACAAAGTTTGAGAATTACATTTTTGCTTCAGTTTCTTTCCACAAGGAAGGTTTATCTGCACCAGGAAGGTCTGTTCAAATCAAAGGAGACTGGCTGGATTAGGATAGCTGTCCTGGAAGACACTTCAAGTACAGAAGATATAAATAGCGTGAAGAAGTGTAGTTCAACACTCTTAACTTCCATAGCCAGATACTTTTTTATTTTTCACAGCTGATAGATGTTGTCTGAAACACAATTTAAAACTAATTTCTTACCATTTAAATTGGATAATCCAATGTAGCGCAGATGTGCAAATCTTTAAAACGTTGTCTGTACCCTCTAGGCTGTCCTACCTATTGCCTCTCTGTAACTTCAAGGTAGAATTGGTCTAGCTGCCACTTTCTAGTTGCCATTTCTCTCCTATGTTTTTAGTGAATGAATGCTCTGACAGCCTTTTTGGTTTTTAGATCAAAGTATTATTTAACCTAAACAGAAGGGAAGAAATAGTTTAAATCTATGTAAAATAGCAATCAATCTTATGTGTGCACTTGTATAACCTAAAGGGTTACCGTCCCTTCTGTTGAGATTTTAGGCAGATTTGTATTTTCCAATCACCGCTAATCTCTCAGCTCAAGTATTTATTCTTTTGCAGTTTTTCTCCTCATGTGAGTGAATGTGTGCTTTTAAACTAGCAAGGGTATTTGTTTTTCTGAGTTCACAAGGGTAAACTTTTTCCAAATCTAGTTGTGTCAGCTCACATTTCAAAATAAATTGGCAAAATGAATGGTTCTTGCAAAAAGAATAATTATTGCCTATTTTCCTGATTATAGATGAAGGGATATTCCGGAGTCTTTGTTCTTTACCTTGTTTGTTTTTCCAGAAGCCTGCTGTCACATGGAAGGAGTACCCAAACAGATTGTTGCAGAAATGACTGTGGTGCTTTAAGAAGCTCTCTAGCTGGAGGCTCACAGTCCTCTGGTTGAGACAGCAAAAATATATTATGTGCCCAGGCTTCATCTGATTCAGCGGAGAGCTGGGTTGCATATACTGAACCATTTTGGAGGTCCAAAAAGCCAAACCAGCTGATAGTGCAGATGCATGTAAGGAGCTCCCAACTTTCTTCTGAGCTTGCAGATGGTGACATGTTGGGTAGTGTCATTTCCTTGCTGATCATCTGACTGCAAAGTGCAGTATATTCCTAAAAACAGTACATATCTCAAAATCTAATCTAACATAGTGTCTCTGTAACTATGTCAGGCTTACTGCACCGTAACTATGCTTCTGCTTTACTGTTCTTGCTCAGTTCAGTAGCTTAAACAGCTGTAAAAATTTCTGCAAAGCAAAAGCACTGATATGTGAAACAAAAAAATAAGTTCAGCAGAGTATCCTCGTGGAACATAGTTATCTCTTAAAAATGAAATGCAGCCTTGCGCAAAGAGTGCGCAAATTGTGCTATTACTTCCAAATACTTTCAATGCTTTGTCATTTACAGCAACGTATCAAAAGTTTCGATTCTACTGAACTACTAATCCTAGTGAACTGTTGTTCAGGGGAAAGGACTTCCTTGTTGGAGACCAAGCTCTGTGTATCTGTATTTATGTAGTTAATTTCTTGAAAACATCTAAAATTCCTCTTTTTTTTTTCATGATCACTGAGAAAACGATACAGTTTCTGTAGAGAAGAGGCAGTTCTGCTTGTCGGAGATGATCCTGCCCAATAAGATTTCCTGGGAAGTAGAAGTTTCATATGTGGAAAAAAGAGATTAGTTCAAGATAATTATTTATGAATATTGGTATCTCTTCTACTACTGATTTTCAGAGATGTATTTTGATGACTGTTAACCGCGTTAACTGGATTGAGTAGACTGGGAGTACAAAATAGCAATACACATACTTATTAACATCTTCACCTACTTCTGATTATTTTTATATTTATGGCAGATATTTTTTTGTGCTCCTGAAAACATATGTAAAAGCTAGTGTTTATATGAGTTCTGTGGTGTTTTTTTCCAGATTGCAGTTAACATGCAGCTGGCTATTTAATGGTACATACCTGGCAAATGCAGTTGTAGAGGGTTTTGTTAGGGCTGTATTAATTATTCTTTTCTAATTCTGAAGTAATATGTATTTCAAAACTAGGTGTTATTTGTAGATGAACCACAGATGATTTCGAAATAAAACTTGAAGGAGATTATTCTCCGAAAAAAGGACAGAGATTATTTTAAAAAGTTGCCGACAAATAAGAGAATTTTAGGACCTGCAAGTTGCAGTATTAATACAGAGTTGTTTGCATCAGAACGTTGCATTGCTTAAGGGAAAACTTACTTTCACTGAGATTCTGCACAAACTGTTAAATGCTCTGCTTTTAGTTTTAAACTATTTGCCTTTTTGGTTTGTGTAATTCTATTAGAAAAATTATTTTCACTGAAGGCAATGGGAACCACCATTTAGGTGGGCTGTGTGGGTCAGTGCAGGGTTTGTAGTAGCTTGCTAATTTATTTATTTTTAATTATTATTTTAAGTGTAATGGTGCAATGATATTGCTCTTTCAGATTCACCGAATGTAAGATGTTAGCCAACAAATCCTAATAGCAAACTGTGCTTTTAAATTTCTGGTTTATGTATGTAAGAAATGGAAGCAAAATATATTAAATTGATAAAGCCCCAGACATACAGAAATCAGGATTTAAGTTCAGGGTACCTTCACCCTCACTCTCGCTTTTCTGCATCGAGCAATAGAGACTTTTACAATATGTACTGCTTATATTGTTTGAATTAATATCATATTCTCTGTTTAATTGGAAATATTTTATATCATAATTTGTTTGCTTCTGAAGTGTGTGAGAGGTCTTGAATTCAGTTTATTTAACTGGTATTCAATCTGCGTTACTAAACTGAAGTTAAAACAATTATTTGAAAAATTTCTTTTATAATCCTTATTAGCAAACAACATTTTCAGATCAATTTACTATGCTTCATAACTCCCCATTGAATTTGGTTCTTAGTTTTGATACCATGAACGTATATGTATGTGTGTGTGTGTGCATGACACTAAAATTGAATTTGGTGTGCATTGCCTTTCTTAATTGATGCTATTAGTCATTGCAGACCTCTTTATTGGAGGATCTGAATCTACTTTTTCAGCTTTTGTTAATTTAAATTAGCTCACTGCTTTGTTGGTTTTTTTTTCTTCTACTATTCTTTAGAACTGTAGGCAGTAGAAATATTAATAGTTGTATAATTTAAGAACCGATTTTAAAAATTGAACCTTTTTGTTACCACATGAAGTCAATCGATGAGCAGTGAACCCTCTGGGGTTATTTATACAAGGTGGTTAATATACTTACGACTTCATCAAGATGAACAAACGGGAAGTGCCATAGTTGTGTCAAGTCCCAAAATACCTTCTCATCCTCCAAACCCTGGATCAATTGGCTACAATGGTACCTACAGTAAACGAGAGCAGGTAAAAAAATTCTCTAAATTGTACTAGTCATGTAGCCTCAGATTTCTGCTCAGAATCATTCCCAATTAAGTAAGATATTTTGCCTGAAAGTTAAGGTGTATATATGAAGGTCATCCATTGCTTTTCATGTTCGTACTTACGTGTAGTTACTGTGTTACCCCGTCAATCAGACAGCATTTTGCATCTACTGTACTCTCAATTGGTGCAATAAATATTAAATGGGAGAATCAGGTTTTTTGCTGGTAGGTGTAGAAAGAGGATGCAGAGGAAGTAATAAAGAAGGAGGATATGAAGAAGACTGAGGGAGGCAGAGGGATGTTTAAAAGACAGGGGAAATTAAATCAGTATCTGAATGAGCAGCGAGAAGTCACTAAAAGGCTTGGCAAAATAAACTCGGTGCATTTGTAGAGGTAGACTTCTGCCCTTTAGGTCCCTATTTTGGAGCCTAAATTCTATTCATACAGTCTTCATGTCTTCTGAGGTAGATTGAGTCTGCCAAAGTGCATGCTTGACATATGTGCTACTTAACAGTTTTGGTTACTTTCCCAGAGTAAAATTCATGTTTCTACATTTTTGTGGTTGTATTTAGTCTCTGGCAGCTGAAAACTGGTTTATTTCTCATGGCTTATATAGTGATCCTTTTTCATTGTTGTTCAGGGAAGCCATTAGGCATATGTAGAAAAAGCACATTTCAGTAAAAGCCTTCCAAGTTTCTGTGTTGCATTGCTCACCTTTTCTGAAGCACAGTCCTTCACATACCTGATTCTACTAAGTCTGACAAAAATCAGTCGGCATTAGTGAGCTCATAAATTATTGTTCCTTTTTTAATGTGCTCTTAACTAGTAGAAAGCAGATGATGTTGCTTTACTCTCAAGAAAATTAGCAACACTCTCATACCTATTGCTGCTTCAAGGAAAATGTCTTTCGTTTTACACAGGCAGACTTCAGAAGAACATAAGTAATTGACAGTACACATTATACTGTAACTATGAGTTCAGGCATGCTAGGTGTGCATTAAAAAGACAATGGAATAGATTAGTTTGAGGGTGCATAACACATCAAAATTGTTCTATACAGATATCAGAATATTAAAAGGAAAAGGCTTCATAAAGTCTCATATAATCCCTCTTGGCATGGGTATATGAGTAGATATTCAGTTTTTTTCCTTTAAGTATGCTGATATGATTAAATTTAACTTGACACAAGTGATGTACTGTACCATGTGATAGTAATATTTGAAAGAAAAACCACTTTTCTCATTGAATACCTACTAGCTATCAATTTCTGTGTAGCAATATCTAATCTGAATTTCTTTTGCAGCTAGAATGCTAACACATTAGCTGTATTCTCCATCTCGCTAGGCGCACACTCAGCAAATACTGAACTGTTTCAATATTTTTCGATATCTTATTTAATCTAGTGTTCTAGTATGAAAGACAGCCAGTTCACTTCACATGGATTAAAAACAGTTTTCAGGCTATAACTCTTCTCTCTCAAAATAGTCTATGTAGATGCTTATTTTTACTAATTCTAGAGTTTGGATGCTGTGGCTGTTATACATGCTGCTGCACTGTATAAACACAAATGCTGTTGGATGCGGTTGCTGTAAATTAGCCATATGCTTCTGGTAAATATGCCAAAATTTTTCTCAATGCTGTTTCAGTTTTGGAAATACCTTTCTTTCCGCCAGCCCTCCCTTCCTTACACACAGAGGCACAAAATAGTCATTTCAATCCTAGAAGTAAATAACATCGGAGATCATGTTCCATCATTTCATTTCAGTGCCAAAAAATGAATGCTGCTTTAAGCAGTATTAAACAATATGGCATTGCTGTGTTAGTTGGTCATTGCAGCTCAGGTCATCTATGTTCCGTCATAAATAACAAAATGATGGAAATTTTAAAATTAAACAGAGGTGGGAAATGGGCATTGTCTGAAAGCAGTGGTAAAATAGTTAATTTCTAGATTCTTTGTATTTTATTTTGTCTGAAAATTTAAAGAAGAGAAATATCAGAATGGTGAATTTCTTACCTGTGAAACTATATTAAGTTCTGTTGAAATAACTTCATTTTAATCAAAAGTTTATGGGTGTGAAGATCACAATTCTTACCTCTTGGAACTGATAAGTATGATTTGTGGATATATTGAATTCATAAATATTCTGCCAAATTTGTTAAAAACATTGAGGTTGCACATATAAAACCAAAAATACTGCCTGCTGAAAAGTTACGGGTAAAATGCAGAATGTATACAATTTCCACATACGTTTGGATGTTATTGCATGGGATCTCCATGAATAATACAGACAAGTTGGTGATTTTTTTTTTATGGGGAAAAAGGGAAACCATAGAATTTCATTTGCAATTTAAAAGATTTATAGTTTATGAACAATCTGCTTCTAAGGGCAAATAACAAGGCACTACTTAATATAGATTACATTTTCTGTGTTTGAATACCTTTATTATATATAGAATAAAACTCAAAGGGGTTCAGTGAATGCGCAATGAACTTCATTCCCTGAAACTGTTATTCCATGATGCTCATGGTGCAGACCTTTGCACTTTTCCATATTGAACTATGTAAGGATTCTGACTCCCCAGTCCTCAGGTGCTCTCAAGCGGGAATGCTATGGGAGACAGCATTAAAAGCTTTATTGAAGTCAAGGTAGATTGTATCTGGTGCTTTCACTTTGTCCATGTAGCCAGTTGTTTTTGTTTTTTGAAGGCAACCAGCTTGATCAAGCACTGTTTTCCCAGGAGAAATCCATGTTGACCATTTCAAATTACCTGTCTCCTTTGTATGCTTGGAAATGGATTCCACAGATGTGCTCCATGATCTTTCTAGGGCCTGAGATGAGGCTGAGTGGTCAGTAGGTCCCTGAATTGTCCTCCTTGCCTTTTTAAAAGACAGGAGTAATGTTAGCTTTTTGAGTCATCTGGGACTTCCCCTATTGCATTGGCCTATTCCCTATTGCTTCCCCTAGGCATTGGCCCACGATCACAGTGATCTCCTTTCGCACCTTCTGTTCAATGCCTCAAATATGTAAATATATCCAGATTCACTAAGTAGTCCCTAACGTGTTGCATCTCCATTGTTCATTGTCCCTCTCCTTCTCTCCCCGTGCTGTCCCTGATTTGGGTGCAATGATTTAGCATCAGACTTTACCTGAAAGAAAAAAAGACATGAAGTACTCCATTATATTATGATGACTTTTTCATCACAAGGCTGTCTCCTCCCTGCATCAACATTTTCCTTGAACTTTCTTTCTCAACAAGAAGACCTGGCATGTAGAATCCATTCCTGTCATCCTTAATGTCTTTACTAGTCTTAGTTCTGGCTAGTCTGGACAAAAAAACCTTCCAGACTTTTGTCCTCAAGTACCTGATCAATACTCCTCTTTTGTTGCCAAGCCTTGATTCCATTGCTTGTATGCTTCCTTTTTGTGTCTTTCTTCACTGAGAAACTTTCTGCTTAGGCATGTGGGCCTTCTGCTAAGTATCTTCCTTCTTAATCGATGGTTTGTTCCTGTGCACTGAAGTTCTCTTTAATCAATTGCTTAATCAATCACGCCGCTGCCTTGAACAGTTTAATGTGTGAACCTCAAGGATTCCTAACAATTCCCTGGGTAAGCTGAAGTCGCTTTTCCTGAAGCCCAGTTTTCTAACTCTGCTGCTTGTCTTCCTGGTCTTCCTCCAAATTCCCAAACTCGATCGTGTCGTTGTCTGTATGGAGTTTACCACATAAATCAAACTCTTACATTTACCTGATTTAAACAAAGTAAAACAAAGCAATTCCCACTAGATCATTTGGGACAGTTTTACAGTAATCATTGTCGCTTAACCTGGCTAGTTCAAGTGAACTGGCTTATAAAGCAGCCCTGTATACTTGGATGTTTGCAAACAAATAGCTAAGGAGATATGATCTCCAGTCAGCTTTGCTGCTTAAGACAACTTATGGCATTACATTCTTGTTTCCCATAGTTGCTGACTGTGTTTCTTGTTTTATTTCAGCAGAGTCAAGTAATGATCCTCCCATTTGTGATATTGAAACTTGGACCTGTTTCACATATAATGGATGAACTGTGGTTATTGTGGTACTGCCTTAGAAAATGATTCAGCAGGAGGGATTATGAAGAGAAATGTCCCCTTTCTTTTATGAGGCTAAATCACAGCTCATCAGTGACTTTGATCAGGTTCTTGTCAGCCCATTCCCCTAGCTTCTCAGGACCCCTGTAACTGCTCCCCCTATTTGCTGTCATGTGTGAACTTGCATTCTGACACTTCATACAAGTCTTTTATGAAGATGTTCAAAAGTTTTGGACCTGGTCTTGATGCCCAAGGGATGGCACTCATAACTGACTGACAGTTAGACTTCTAAATGTTGACTGCTACTCTCTTTAAAGGCCAGTACTCCAGGCAGCTTTTTAGGCACCTTCTATGTTGACAATCCAATCTTTCCCCCTCCTTCTATTTGGGTATGAGGACGCTGCATCATCTTCTCCAGTAAAGGTGTAACTTAAGATTAGGTGTACTTTCCTATATTGACTTGTGGGAAAGGGCAAGCTCCTTTTATATATTTCTTTTGAAATGTTTTAAGAATAAGTTCTCATTGTGAAAATGAATTGTAGATACACCTGCTGAATACTCCAGATTCTTTTGCTGTATGGGTCTTCAGGCAATTTTGGAGATTTGTGTTTTCAAAATGTGATGTAAAAATCTTTCCATGTATTTTAAAAAAGGAAACTACTGGTTCACAGAATAGAAGGTTGAGCTGCAGTTGAAAAGACCTGTATAAAATACCTAAGAGTCAGAGCTGGAGAAAGGAGGGACAGGCAGGAAACTTAAGTTTAAAAGCAATAGATTTAGGTGGTAATGTGGAAGCAAAACAAATCGGTGTGACAGAGTCACGTCCATTTGGGGCATTGAAAATAGCAGGAGAAAACTGTCATGTAGGGCAAGGAAAGCTAGTGTAATAAATCACAGCATCATAAAAGTAGTAGAAAGTTTCAGCAGTGACACTTGGAAAGAATGAAGGCATCAGAGGGAATGCTTTCTTTGTACGCATCTGTACATCCATAATACTATGTGGTCTTGAATGCAGGCAGAAATTCAGACTAGGACTTAGTTTTTGGTAAGTTGTTTGCCACCTTCTGTTAAATGTAAGTAAATATATATAACCTTCTTACTTTGCAGGGTGTTGGGATGTTTCATTAGTTAGTCTATTCCATACTTCAGGCACTGACACAAAATGAACATTTCATTTTCAAATGTATATGTAGCAGTAGCAAGACCACAGACTTTTACTGGAATACAGTGTATTATATGTGAAGAGGACCAAAAGTAAATGTTTCTCTGTAATGGGAGTGAAGAGATGGTGCTTTCTTGCTAAGGTACTGAAGAAATTCTCTTTTGTTTACTTACTATTACCTTTTTCCCCTATGCTCTGTGAAAAAAATATGTTTTGCATTACCTTTCTTACTTTTGAGGATACCCTTCTTTTGCAATGAGATTGTTTTTTAAATGAAATCTGAATTTGGCTCTGTACTGAACCTTCAAAAAAAAGAGAGGTGGCTGGAGAATTCATTTTGTATGATTGCAGAAGCAAATGATCTGAGTCAAGTGGCCTGGTCAGATAATTAAGCTACAACAGAGAAAGCTCGCAGAGTCAGTCAGTTGTGATTATCGGTCCAGTGTGGTTGGATGTCTGATTCCTTCTGAAAAATTTGAAGTGGCTGCTTTTATTATCATTAATTGGGGAGTGCCAGCAACAAATCTGGAAGAATTACACTGCCACTTTAAAGAAATCCAATATATTTCAGTCGGCATAGAAGTTTAATGATGAATTGATGGCTGTTTATCTACTGTTCTGCCCACCCCTTAGAATTTGAATATTTGTAAGAATAATTCCCATGTTACGTCTGTCCTGTTTCTGAATTCTTGTGTCTGAAGGTAGTCTGCGACAGAGTGGCAATAAACATGTATTCTTTGGGGCTGTCTATATCTTCTTAGGTTGCTTTTTTTTTTCTTTATTATGTGATTTAGTTAGAAGTTTAGTCATTTTAAAACTACCTCCAGAGCATCTAGGAAAGTTCCTTTAATAGTGAAGCATTAAGTTGCTTCAAGTGCCTCACAAAACTAAACCTTGGAAAGCATTTCTGAAATATTTCCCCTGCTAAGCAAGAGGGATGTCATGAAATGAAACAAAAAAAGGAAACAATGTTTCATTTGTATGGAAGGATAAAGTACATTTAATCTAAAACAGGCTAGTTCAATATTCATGGTTTACTTGTGGAGTTCAGCAATTTTGAAATAGAAATCTTGTTGGTTTTAACTCTACCACATGTAGGACGAATTAAGTGCATGGAAATGCACACATGTCACTGTACATCATAGCTATCAAAAAGCCAAAGCACTGGAAGTTTAGGGGCTTTTGTAATTTTGAATACAGCCCTCTTAATTTTAAAACAAAAATGTTCAGCTTCTGGCGACTTACATAGTAGCATTTCTAATGTTTTTTAAACAGCTATTAATGTAGTCAAGCTGTGTTTTTTCTTCTGTGTGTAATCATCTGCTCAGTGGTGCACTCTATAACTAGTAGCAGGAGACAGGGGAGTGGCCTGCTGTGATTGATGGGGCGAGGCCCAGCAAACTGAAAGAGTCCCATCTGGATTAGGTTTTGGGAGCAGTCAGATGTTGAGAGGGAGGTCAGTAAGCCTTGCATTAGCTCCCCCTCCTTCAACACCCCTATCACCCACACTCATGCACACATTACATTGCTCACACGCCCTCATCCGTAATTGATGCTTGCTTTGGGCAGATGCTGCATGGCCTGGGACTAGAGCAGCTGCTAAGTTTATGGAGAATAAAGGGAGCAGGATGGTACAGCAGGTATTTTCACTTTTATTTTCACTTGAAACCCTTGATTTTAGTTGAGCCAGGGCATTTCTTATAACCAGCTGCACCACTGCATGCAAGACTTCTAATAAATGTTTTGTTGCTTAAGTCTGAAGGAGGGCAAACTACAGCGATGATTATGTATCTCTGCTGTGCTTGATATATCTGAGCCGTTCTTATAACCAGCAGGTTTACAGAGTAATGTTGCATTTTTCTTCTTTGTTCCTGTGCCCTAAGGACACGATGCAGTTTGGCTCATTTAACTACAGTATGAGAGGCTTTCTCTAAATGTGAAATATCTCTTGCCAAAGAAACAAAGCGCACCAAACAGAAAACAGAGTTAAACAAACAATAAACTGTTAGTTAGACTTTAAAATGCGGGCAAGCAGAAAGGTTTTCATTGAAACCATTTTTATGCTGCAAATGTGTTTTTAAAAAGGAACGCTGCAGAAGTAATGTTTTCTGTGCTCTCTTTTGTGTACAAACATAACAAGCTTGCTTTATTATGTTTTGACACTTTTTATGCATTTCTTAATTATGAGATCCTTTCAGAGCAGAAGATGCTGAAAAGGCATGTTGAGATCTGAGATACTAGGAGCATTTTAAATTCTAAGCTTTTCTTCAAATGGAGTAATATATATGGAATAGGAGCGGCTTCACTTACCTAAATCATCGGAATGCTTTCTTTTTTTTGTTCTTTAGAGTTCAACATTTAACCAGAAAGCAATAAATTTGATTTTATACACTGCCACGTAAAGCATATTTTTCAGTTGAAATGTGGTTTTCATTAAAACTCAGGCCAGAACATTTAGCAGAGCCTGACTGTCTGCCATCCTTTGTTCTTCTTTCTGTTGCCAACAACTACTTTATTAAAAACCATGCACAAAGTGAGCATTAAGGGGTCATTTAATCTTAAAGATACTTGGAACTGAGTCTGAAGGGACAACTTCTGTTTAGCCTCTCATGCCTAGGTTGTATTAAGTGATGTCTGTGTACTGTCATCTGCAGTTGTGAGATTACTCTAATACCTGAGTTCATAGGCTAATTTAGGATCAATATTTCCTGTTGCTTTTAGGGCCATTTCATATTTTCAGCTTAATGCATTAGATCTATTATTTCCTTTATTCATTTTAGTTCACTGTATTTTAAACGGCACAATAAAGGGACATTTTAGGTGATGATATTTAAAGAATTTCTGGTTCTTGAAAATCTGTTCGAGTGTATCTGACTGTTGTGTAGGCTGGGGTTTCCATCCACCATGTATATATGCAACTAATGTGTGTTAGCTGACACTGCGTTATTTTTGATATACGTTCGTATGCTAAACAATAAGCTATTGGCTTGATACCCATATAAGCAGTAGTCAGGAACATGTTTATACATACATGCTTTTAATGCTACATTGTAATACTCTATCGAATTGATTGTGAGTCATAAATTCACGCTAATTTTGAAGGCTAGAAAAGGCTACAGTGGCACCGATTTTAAGAGATGAACACCCAGATTTATTTTCACTATCATTTTAAACTTATGGCCTACAGTAGAGTGTGCAAGTATAGTTTCTTTAGTGTTTTCTTCCCCCGCAAACAATTTAATGAACATGCAATGCCTGGACTGATAATCTTGCATGCCAGTTTTCTAATCTAAGCATGGTGGAGTTCTTCTGTTTGTTTAATGACAAGGTTGTAAATCCCTGAATACGTAGAAGTTATATATAAAAACAAAAGAGACAGACAAATCCCTGACCCTTCGTCGTTTAGTTATTAATGGGATCTCTGTTATAAATAAGTGATCCAGACATCAGCTTAAGTCTAGTGAAAGAGGTAGAGAGTCTCAGCAACGTGAAGGTGCTGGAATTGCCAGCGCAGTTTGCCATTTTATGATAAAACTAAAAAGTGAATCGTTTGGAGTTGCTGATAAAAATAGTACAAAAGTTCAACCCCCTTAATTAAATATTAGCTGTAATTAGCACTAAGTGTGAATGCTTTGAATATTAATTAGAGTCTCATGGAACTGCTGTCAATGTTAATGAGAAACAGTGGGGGTCTCGGCAATGTCTGGTTTAGGACTCGAGGTAGTATAAAAACCTTTAGATCAGATGCACCTGGACATTAGCCCTTGGCCCCTTTGTTGCCATTATTGTTCTTTTTTAACAGCTGCTGACTCTAATGCTGCGTTTAGCATCTGACATGAAGGAATAGCTTGAGGACCAGCAGTAACTAGCTACTGTGTTTCAAAGCCAGCACAGTGAAAATGCTTATATAGGCAGCAGTTCAATTTGCTGTTGTTCATTCTTACCACTTGCTGAAGCCCTTCCTGAAACAGTTGATTAACAAATTTAAGGTCCCCTGCCTCCACCACAAGTTATAGGAAGACTTCTTTAATATTTAATAAATGTCTCTGGTATAATCCAGTCATTGCTGGTTTTTACTTCATCTGGATTTTTTTTTTTTTTAATAGTGAAAATGTTAGGTAAAGGAAATAAGAAAGGGACCTTGCCATTTTACTATAAGAGGGTTTAAGTATACGTTTACAAGAATTTTTAACCTCCACTGGAATTTAAACAGTGCAAGTTTCAGTGCAGCATTAACCTTGGAATGATTGTAGATATAGGCAAATGAAACTTACTGACAACCCTATGGAGTAGGTAAATGTCACTGTTTTCTTTTTAAAAATGGTTGAATGAAGCCATGTAAACTACTTGCTCAAGGCCATACACTAAAACAGTAGCAAAGATGGGATTAAAATTAGGTACGGTTTGATTGCTGATGTAAAGTTTTAATTTTTAGGACACACTGAATGCATTTTACAAAGGAAAATTCAATTTTCTCTTCTAAGCTTGCCATGTACCAAGGCTTATTCCTGCACGGTAATTTTGCCAATTCTTAAAAGCTCTTGAACTTAGGAGCAGTTCAGGTCAGAGAACTGATGTCTGAATTAGTTGAAATTGGCTGGAAATGTCCTTAAGTATGAAGTGCAAAAGAATGTCTTTTATTCATCCAGCCTATTTGGAAATTAGGAAATCAAGAACTGATGAGTATAAATAAGTGAAATCCCTGCAATAGTCCTGTGCAGGTACTTGTACATGCTTTGATGGGAGAATAACAGAGTATTTTAAAAACTAATTAAAGTTTTACTTAAATATTTGTTTTTACATTAGTTGATATTTAGAGGGATAATTTTATTTTGTAAATCAGCCCGAGTTTGGAATAGTCCCTGTATTAATGGCCTCTAATGCTGTGTCATCTGCAGCATCATGTTTTGGGCATTTTTTATATAGGTTCTGAAAGATTGTTCTGTACATTTCCTCCCCTAGAATTATTACTGTTTGGTATGAGCAGAGCATTTAGTCAGACGGCTCTAATCGATAAATTAACATGCTTGACTATCCTTTATTATATCAAACATAAAGATGGATCTGTCTATAAAGAGATGAGGGCATTTGTTTTTAATTGTATAGGCTTATTGTAATACAGAAATGGAATACTGTTGTCTTCAAATTTAAAGCCTTTAAAGTTCTTAAATCTATTTCTTTTGACAGCCTACAACATAGAATTTTTCTTTTATGTTAACTTAAGATTTTGAACTGATGCCTTTTTAGATTCAAATGTTTAATATTTTGATTGGATCTCTTTTTTTTTTTTTTGCGTTTGTGGCATTCAGTTGCTCGATAAAGTGTACCTCAAAGTATTTTTGAATATCTTGTAGAACATTATTCCATATAAATATTTTCAGTATATGGTTATGTTAACTGTATGCACCCAAATCCTGCTCTGTGTGTAGGTTGCATATATTGTGTTCTGCAAATGGTAAGTCAGGATGGATCACAGACCATGGGCTAACCTTATCAGAGCTCTGTATTGGCAGTGGCGCTCAGTAGCCTTTGGAATAAACTGGGCTTTGTCCCTCTTCATTGTCTGAGTTGAGGCATTAGTTCAGGTAGATTTCACTGACCTTTCCCAGTTAAAGAATAGTTTACAATTATCCAGGGAACAGCAGATTTGTTTGTCTAATTATAATAAGATTTAATAGGGTTAGCAAAATAAATTTAATTCAGATAAGAAATTCTCCTCAAGAAACAGCCATTGTGCCCTTTTCAGGCCAGCAATCTTAGCAGAATACTATCATCGCTTTCTGTGTTACGTGTGCAGGATCATAGCTTATTTTATCTCACGCCACATTTCTTCTTCCTTTTTTTTTTCCCTTTGATTTTTACAGGGTAATCAGGAAGCTACAGCACCTCCTGACACAATGGCACAGCCTTATGCCTCAGCCCAGTTTGCTCCACCTCAGAATGGTATCCCTGCAGAATACACAGCCCCACATCCTCATCCAGCTCCAGACTACACAGGCCAAACCACTGTTCCAGAGCACACGTTAAACATGTACCCTCCTGCTCAGACACACTCCGAACAGAGTGCAGCTGACACAAATGCACAAACTGTCTCCGGCACAGCCACAGTAAGTCAAGGTTTCAGCTGTTTCTAAAGCAGTATGTTTCAAGTAACATGTGTATTTATTGATAACATTTATTCTTAAGTTACACTTTATAGTTTTGCACTTCATTTGTGTTAGGGTTATTTACTATTTCAAGCTTAAAAGTTTGTCAAAGTTTACCACTGAACTTGGAGAATTTAATTTTCCTGCTTTTGGAGCCTCTTAGTAAGCGTGGAAGCTTTGTAGAATCTGTCGTTTCCTTTTCTGCAGTGTTAGACAGACAAAATGATTAATAGCAAGCCCATGAATCATATAATGAAGTCTGACTACATCCAATCTGGAAAAACGTTGCAAAAGAGTGTTTGTAAGCATCCATTGGGGGTGGGGGGGAGCAAAACCAAAACATGCCAGACGAATTTTATTATTTTTAGTGACCTCTGTATTTTTGACACTTCTGAGTAGTTTTTCATAGAATTGTTCATTGAATGATACTGTATTGAAATTGCTTGTGGAACTGTGTGACTGAGTATTGTGAAGAGCATGTCTGTAATACTGTATTTTCTAGAGAGTTTGTTTGTGCAGCCATTAGCAAAGTTGTGTTGAGGATCTGTGCTCAACAGAGCAGAAGTGATAGACTTTCCTCCTATTTGATTTATTTATGAAATTCTGAAGTGTCATGAATTATGCAAGAGACTCCTTGGATGGCCCTACCTTGTAATTTAAGTCACAAATTTCACACATTGATAGTTTAGTGCTTCTGTCTCAATTCTAGATTGGGACCCAATATATCCAGTGCTGGCAGATTTCTGAGCCATCAGCCACCTGTGTTACATGTGTAGGACCCAGCACAGAACAGACAGCGGTTTGCAATTTGAGCATGCGCTGGACCTGTGCTCATCCTTGCCGCAACCATGCTCCGTACCTCATCTTACCTCCCCTGGCATGTATCCAGCCTGGGAAGTTCCATGCATTAGGGCAAGAGGAAAGGGAAAGTGTGTTTCTTTAAATGAGTTGTTCTGAAGATTTATATTTATTGCCATGTCACTAATTTCTTTATATGGGTATGAACAAAAAGAAAAGCAAAAACACAAAAGAATATTCCTTGCTGTTATCATGGAGATGTCCTTGTGAATTAATTAAATGGTTTTGTGGTTTATGCAGTAAAATGTTTCAGTCCTTTTATTTTTGACTTGGTAGTTTTTTATTGCCCTCATTGGCCCTTTGCTCTAGTAGTATGAGGAAGTTTAAGTTGGACAGAATCCTGTTTACCTATATCTCATGTTATTCTTTGCAGCTCTACGCTGTCCCCTCTTATTCTTCTCTTTGCGAAGTTAACTTCCTGGTTCTTTCCAGCTTTTTAAATTTTCTTCCATAATCATTTTTGATTGTTGTCAAACTCTTGTCATGTCCCTCTGTCATTGGTTTAGAGCAGGAACCCTAAGAAGAAAAGATACTCCAGAGGAGATTGGATATTGACTAAATACAGTCTTTCCTACTGTCCCCGTCTCATTCTTTTTATATTCTACTATTTTGCTTGCTCTTTTGACCACTGTGGCACACTGAACAGTCCACCGTGATGGCCAGCTCAGCCTTTTTTGTATGTTGAAACTGTTGGCCTGCTTGCCATTCAGTTCTGAAATAAAAGACTGTCAGTGCTAAAATCAATGGTAAAACACCTCTTGATGCAAGTGGGACAGAGGCTCGTCCTTCATTGTTTATTGCTTCCAATTTATTGTGTTTCCACAACCTTTTTTGATTTTTCAGTTTGAAGAATTGTTAGTCTCTTTATCAGAAAAGTCAGGTATGTGTTGTTCCAACATCTTCCATGGCAAAGGCTGATGAAAAGAAATCATTTGGATTGTCTGCAATGCTCTTATCTTCTTCAAGTGCTCTGTTCAATTCCAGCTCTAGCAAATCCAGCGATTCCCTTGAAAGTTTCCGGCTTCTGATATACTAATAGGCTTTATTGTTATTTGGTTTTGTATCGTTTGCTATCCGCTCCTCTTCTTTCCTTTTTGCTTTCCTAATATCCAACTTATATTTTACCTGTCATACACTTTCTCCCTTCTGGTTCCACTTGGAGTGAATTTCCATGCTCTGAAGGATAACACTTCGATTCCAGTAACCTTCTGTATTTGGGGAATATAGTATAGTTATTTGCTCTTTTTATTATGGATCTTTTCTTGCCTTCCTGTTTCCTTTCATACAGAGGAATGTGCATAACATTTTGAAGTAGCTCCCATGCTGTTTATAAAGAATTAGATTTCCTGACTTTTGACTTTAGGGTATTTTTGAGAAAGTTTTCTTTTGTTTTTTAAAAAGATATTTTTTCGAAATTGCAAGGTTGTATTAGAAGTTTTGGATACTATCCCTCCCTGGAGAACAATGCATTGAAAATACAAGTTTACAAGAAGTGTGTATCTATGGATCTACATAGTTCAAAGTAGCCTTGACATTTGATGTATTACTCACCAGTTAGTTTTACAAATTTACAGTCAAATATTGTTTGCACAATTTAATTATGGGTACCTAGATCTAAAATCTGTTATGCTGTGTCTCATTAGCATTGCAGTTAACATACTGTAGAGACATTATAAATAGGTATATGCAAATAGATCCCAGGCAGACTTGACATAGGCTTTGTAATATTGTGAGGGTCCAGCTCTGTACATCTCTGTAGGATTAATAATATATGTTTTTATTATGAAATAGAGTTTCAGTAGCACTGTGTCAACATTGTAACTCAATATGGTCTTTGTTGTTGAAGGAAAAAAAAATATTTCTTTCCAGTTCCTACTAGCTTCCTGAATAGTTGGTTTCCAGTCTTAAAGAATTTTAAGTGGAATTGATGTGGGGACATAGTGGCATTTGTTTGGTGGGTTACAATATTTTTTGCATAGTTTTCTTTCAGTAAGCTGTATTATATGTATTTGAAAGGAGAATAATCAATTGATCAATCATTCGCAAAAGAATACTGTTGTGATTAATCTAGATTAGACAAGCTATTTGAGGCAAGACAAATTTTTGATTTTTCTTATTCACATGCATATTTATGTACATGTGAAGCTGGGTATACCGCTAAAAATGGATCTTAAAATTTTGAAATATGAAGCTAATAAACTGCAAGGCAATTACCTAATTTGTAGAACTACTACCAGAAGTGACTTAACCTCATCCATGAAGGACTTAATCCATGCTGAGGCTAGACACGTACCCTGGCTTGCTCTGTGTGTCCAAGTTTCTTTCTTTTTGTCTAAAAGATTCATACACTGAAGCTAGAGCTCACATTGGGTCTAGTGCAACCTAAACCCCAATAAAGATATAAATAATGAAAATAAAAATAAAAAGGTTCCATGCAACTTTTCTTGAATCCTTTACTGCAGCGCAGAGTGTGATCCTGGCCCAGCTGGAACCTCTGTCAGTATCCCCATTTGCTGCAAATTGAACAAGATTCCAATCATCAGTTTTATTACAGGTGTGCAATTTTGTGCACAGTAGAGTGCTATTAATATAGAAAGTTTGTAGACTTCATCTCCTTATGAGTAGGATCTATAGGCTCTAGAAAAGATTTCCTTTGTTGTCTTTGGTCATTCAGAGCCTTTTAAAATGGGTGTAAAGTACTACCAAACCAAAAAGACAGTGCTTTAAACCGACTTTGAGTTGGTGTGGGACATTAATGAATACAGCCTTGCAGAATATATAGTATTTTCTCTATGCTATGAAAGCAGACAAATCTGATCAGAAGAGAATGTATGCTTTTCTTTGATTAAAAGTAAAATGTTTTGTTGAGAACTTAATATGAAGGGATCCTTTTTTCCTCTTGGATTTTACTTTTTTTAACAAAACATTGCATGAACCCTTTCATACCATGAGCTTCTCTAGGGAGCATGTATAGTATCTGAATATATTACTCTGGGTGTTTTTTGTCATTTGTAGCACTGACTTTCCGTGGACTTCCAACTGGCATCTACTGGCTGGTCATCTACCCCGTCAAAACCCATGCCCACTCATCTCTTAGTTTAGTTCCAAAGTTCTTTTCAGTCAAGAAGAACATTTTCTTGCTTGCGTTTGCTCAAATTGACTAACAAGCACTTTGAAAATTGCAATTAAGGAGTATGGAATGTTCTGATATTGTTAAGATTTTACTTTTCTACATGTTATGCTTAACTAATTCAAATATAATTTAATGGAACGTTCATTTATCAGTGAAGATGTGGGATTAGAAATGCTCTTGTACTTCCAAAAAGTGTATTCCTAGTGAAAATTTTTAATGTATTGTTTTGATAAAATAGTGTAAACCAGTGTTCTGTCAGGATAAGTATTCGTCATAAGAGGTGCGTAGGTTGCTGCACTTTGTATTTTGATGCTATGTAACAGAAAATGTACAGGATGAAAGGGACGTAAATGTTTAAAGGCAGGATGATTTAGCTGAAATAACGTAAAATCATCTGTAGGTAATAAAATACTGTCAAAAGTTACTTTGAATCTTCTCTGAATAATAAGGTTTTCATCTTTTTGGATCAATATTTTTGTTTAACTTTAATCAAGGAAGTAGTCCATCTGAGTATACGCATAATCAATACTCATCCAGTAGTGGGTTATTTAAGTGCTGGTAGACATTTGGGGTTGCATAGCATCAGATGTGCTTTTAGTCATTAACAAAAATAGTAAATTGCTTCTTTCAAGAAGGATGGATCAATGATAAGTGTGTTACAAAGCTACGGTAAAAGTAACAAGTCTGATGATTTTGCAGAGTGGGTTTGAGCGTTATGTTAAATAATTACATGTTTTAAAGGATTTTTAAGTAAGACTTTTGATCATTTTATGAAATATGAAATCACCTTTTACCTGTTTACATATATATATGCAAACATATTATACATATATAGTTCCGATAGTAAAACTAGTTCAATTTTTGCCTGTGGTTTTTATGCACTACTTCTGTTGCTGTCAGTGGGAGATGAGTACGTAAATACAAAGGGCATTAACTGTGCATGTGTAAGAAAGCAGGTAATGGTAAAGTAAATGTTGTTTCTGTAGTGTTGCCTATTCTAAGTGTATTATACTAATCATGGAAGTAAATATCATGGTCTGGTAAAAACTAAGTTTGTAATAATGCTCTGTTTTTTTTGTATGTGTGTGTATATAGAAAATATTCTGCTCTAAACTTAATTCTACTTTTGCATTAGAGAAAACTTGAGGTCATTGTGCGGTCTTCATGCTTTGGACTGTGACTTCACCAGATTTCACAAGCTGAAAAGCCTTGTTAAATTGTGTACTTGGATAGGAGTCCTGGAGGGCAAATGCAGTTTACTTGGAGGAGTGTTGGTGATTCATTGCATAGTGCTTTTCTGTCTAAGGTGGTTCTGAATCAATACCCAGCATGGCATTAGGGGATGCGGTGCTGCTGAAGTCCTGTAGAAGACATGTAGTGCAGAGGTGTGGGTTGTCTGTGATCATTGAAGATGATGAGGTATTTCTCACATAACTCCTCCGTTATGACTAAATTTCAGCTTGGTTACTACTAAAATTCCTCCTGTAACATCCACTGAACGTGATAGTCTTCTGTGTGAAAATAATTGATATACTAGATGTCTGTTGTTGCAGTTGCCCTGCTTTACCTTTAAATTTTGTTTATTCTTTGAGATGTAATGGTTTGTAAGTTTGATGGCTTCTTCTCTTGGTGTTACTTATGTCCAGGTTTGTGCATTCTTTAGTCATGTTGCAGAGGCCATTTCTTCATCTAAGGATTTGGGAAGACTTAGTGATACTCTGGACTGAAAAATTATTTGCCACGTTGAACTTGGTTGTTTTGGGGAAGAGAAAGATATTACAATCTCTGTTGATTTTTTTATTTTTTAATTTTTTTTTGTACTGATTTCTCTGTGACACTTTTTAATTTGGGTAAGAAAACTGACAGTAGCAAGTATTTATAGTAAAGTAATTTAGTGCATTGCCTAAGCCTGCAGGTGGGTAGATTGTTACTACAGTTCTCTGCAGCATATTTCTATTTTTTATTAGCTCTTTTTCTTGCTCTGTGCTTTATGTAAGTTATTGGTGTAAGTGATTTTTTTTTTTTCCTTTCTTTCTTTCCTCCCTAGTGCTTTGTTCTTCCTCTCCTTTTCTCCTACTGTTTTGTTCCTGGTCTGTCCATCTCCTGGGGTGTGGGATACATTAGCTATTTCAAGAAATTATGCTCCGTATTAAACCATGGGCTATATCGTGCTTGGTTTAGAGCTGTCCATCAATTGTTCTTACAACAGTGTGTCACTGAAGTACAGCTGTTTAAAACCAAGTGCTCTGTAATTTGCTGTTTCATCATGTGACTGTGGTTGTGCTTGTTAGCCTTGAGGTAAACTTCCTTGAAGTCCAACATATCAGGTATATGCATAGTGAGTGGGACACTTGTCAGTGCTGCTGAGCTCAGCTGGTGGTATCCCTGTCTCTGAATGTTCTGCTTTTGCCTAGTAGGTTTTTATAGTGCACCTGGAACGGGGATCCTGGAACTGCCTCTTGTGGCTTGGGAAGAAAAAGTGCCTGGCTCGCCTGTGTGTGTAGTTCTGCCTGGAAAGCATGCAGCGCAGAATTCCAGTGCAGATAACCACGTCAATTGTTGCTCTAAATAGTGGCACTGTGCTCCCTCTGAGGAGGAACTAGGAACTTTTCCCCATCAAGCAGCTGCCTTGCAAGTCAGATTTCCCCATGGATATTTTTTTTTCCCCAAATGCCATCAATGAGCCAGTTTTTATTTTATTTCAATTCCATATTTTTGTCTATAGAAGTTTGCCACCAGTACACTAGATAATTGATAATACTTTGACAATTGCTACAGCAGTATTTTTTCATCTAAATCATACCCTGCTGGTGTAGGCTATTGCACCAGCACGGTATGCTATTTCAGTTATACTCCCTATTATATTTGGTCCCAAATGCTACTTGAAAAAAATATTTCAAGGAGCTTGTTTCAAGACCCCGAGTGCTTCAGAGCTGCAGAAGCAAGCAACTTGGTCCAGCTCCTGCTCTGTAGTGAAGAGATCAAAACTGACATCCCAAATAGATGACATAATGTTGTGCTAGTTTGGTCAGGCACGGTAATGACTTGTGATCATAGGCATTATTACATCTAAGAGGCTTCCTTGCTGAGCGCCCTGCATATAGACTTTGTAACTATGCCCCATGTGTATTTCTTTGCTTATGCTAAGGAATAGCAGGAACATATTGCTCACTTTAGCAGCCCTATGTGTCAGCGCGTGCTCTCTATATAAATAGATTCTTCTCAAGGATACACAGAACCTTAAACTGGCTGGTTTTTTATGTTAATGTTTATGAAGCGCCTGTTTGTATACTTAGTTTTTTTGCTTGGTGAGAAGAAATACTTTGCTCCCAGAAAGTATTTGTCATTGTGTGAGTGGATATCGGGTGTGAGGAGAGCAGCTGTTACGCTGCCAGGTAATTGTGCCACTGCATGCATATCAGCATGTCTTGTGTTCTTCCAAAATCTCAGTAACTGGTCCTTGTGATTTAGGTATCACCTCAGCTTCTTTTTCCTTTTGATTCTCATAGCAAGAAGGGAGTGCAAATGTGATATTGAAACAAGACATAAAAATAATTCTTCTGGTTTTTTTTGAGATATTGTAATTTTAACTTCCTCTCTTGATTTTTGAGTGCTTGAAATTGGTGTAGTAAAGCTGAAGCTCCTCCTCAAAAACAAAAAAAAAAACCCACCCAGGGATAAAGAGAGCATTTGTCATCTCTAATCATGTTTGCTCAAATAAATTAGCTGAATGCCACTGAATACCCCTCTGAATGATCATTGTGGGGCAGACTAACAGTTCTTACATCACTTGAGCATGTAATTCCAGCCAACTCTAAGGCAGGGTAAATGCACAAAACATTGCAGAGATCTTTTCAGTCACATTGTCAACCAGAGATGTAGTCATATTACTCCAACTTGAAAAGTTTCTTCTAAAAAGCATTACCAATTAACTTTTGATGTGCCAAGTTTAATTGACCAATTAAACAATATAAGATTTTCTTCCTGCTTGGTCCTGAAAGAGTTAACGATATTGGGTTTTTGAGTTTTCTTGTACTTTGTATTGTCTCTTGGGCTCTTTACTTCTCGATACCAGTTCTTTTCCATGTTACATTATTGACTTTTTCTTCTCTCTCCGCAGTCTAAGTAGCCATGGCATCCAAATGCTTTGGCTGTGCTTCGAGTTCTGATGTATTGAGAAAAACATTTGTTGCACATTTTGCTGAATAAACTGAGCATAAATTTCAAAGGGGATCTTGGTATGATGAAATAGCTAATTACAACTTACTTTGTATTTGACCTTCTGCATCTCTGTTTCACATTATAACATGGTAATTAAAATTGATCCTTACAAGGGGTATTTTTTTGGTGAAAATTAGCTCTCATTTTCTCTAAATACAGGAGTGGCTGTGCTAGGTTAGGTAAGACTAATGATGTTTTCTGTTCTCTTGTAATTGGCATGCAAACGGTGGTTAATGGTTTGCAACTTTATCAGTTGTCGATTCCTCCCTGCACCAACTCTTTGTAATTGCAATATAAACTTGTATATTGCCTGGCGTACTTTGTGCAATGGCATGAGAATATGTTTGTAACTTCTTGGTGAACCAGCAACATCCTTAGGTCCTTGCTTGCAAGAAACTGGCTCTCTGTTAGAGAGGTCAGAATGGTCAGATAGCACAAGCAGATGGAAAACTAACAAGGTTTGTAGTTAAAAGCTATGAAGATCATTCGGACTGGCCTCCTCTCTTCTTCCTTAAATCAGAAGGTTGAATTTGTATTTATGTGACAGTCTTCGCCCAGGGTTACACAAGAGCTAAACTTACTCTCCTGCATGAGTACATGTGGGTCTCGGTTAAGGATGGCTTAGTGGCTTATTACCTAACCCTGAAAATATTTTTTTCAAATCCTGTTTATACTCTCAAGTTTCCCTTCCTCTCCCACACACCTATCTCTTCAGCTTTCCCACACGCCCACCTACCTACCCACAGAATTACTTTAATTAAATGTTACTCATGTGTGGGCTTACTTACCCCTTCTCCATGCTTAATCTGTTCCCTTTCTAGAGTCAGTATGAAGGAGTGACTTGATTCAAACATTTAACTTCATTATCCACCAATATTAGAAAGACAGTAGCAAGGCACGTCGATCTGTCTTGGCTTAACCTGCAAGCATTTGAATCCATCTGTAAGTTTGAAGTTGCTTTTCACCCTGCCTCGCGGCAGGGTGAAATATACATCACAGGCAGAAGTAGACAGAGCACAATTTTGTAATTAACTAGATATGCACTCAGGAAATGGTTAGAAGTTCTTCCTTTCAGGCTTTACCAGAAAAGGAATTAGATGGAGCTAATAGTCTATCACTCACATCGTGCTGTATTTGGTCTTTCTGTGATATGCAGAAAGATTTGGCTGGTCATTTTAAATTGCACAGATCTAGACATTAAATGGCAGTAATTTATTAATTGATTGTAGAAATAGGTAAAAATTCCAGATGAAGTGATAAGTGAGTAACCTGGTTTTGTTCTGTCTTCAGTTTATATATATATATGGCAATTTCTTTACAAAAGTGTGACACTGAAATGGAAATCTACATGTCAAGATACTTGCTGCAATTCAAGGAAGACCAGAATTATGCTTTTTTTTCTGTTCTGGTTCTACTGGAAGATAAGAATGCAGCTAGGAGGTCCATTCAGGCCATTAAGCTATAGGAGATGGACTTTGGTTATGAAAGTATGCATACCTTTGTACTGTAAACTGCAGGTAATGTATGTTTAAAACTGTTAATAGGAACATAAGATAACTGCCTTAGTGAATCTGAACTTATTAGTATATAATTTTCTGACTTTGATATAAACATGACTGTTTAAAGAAAACTATTTCTTACTATTATTATGTCCTGGTTTTACAGGAATAAAATTTATAGAATCACTTTTCTGTTCTATGTTGTTTCAGTGTGTGGCCAGCTGTGGGATGGTGATCAGGGCCATTAGCAGAAAGCCAGGGCAGCTGCCCCAGGCTGCCCACAGGTGTGTTCTGTAACACTAACATCACCTTCACTATAAATGGGAAAGCTGCTGGGGGTGGGGGCTCTTTGCTCTGCTCTGCTTTCTCTCTTGTCCTCTCTTCTCATCTTGATGATGAGAAGTCCCTGGAGGGACTTGCCACTGCTCTATGAGCTAAGTATAATTTTGTGTCTTTTGTATTAGTATCGATATTGGTTTTCTGATTTTATTAAATCTGTTTAAATTTCAACCCACAACTCTCCATCCTTTTCCCAATTCCCTGTCTTGGTTGAGGAGGGGAGACTGGGTGATAGAACAACTGGTTATTGTTTAGCCCTGGGTGCAGGCTAAATGGAAACATCTTATTACTATGCTTTTCTGATTTCTATTAAAACCAAAATGCTTTAGAATATATTTATAACATCAATAAATTAGAATAGTAATACATGCACAGATCAGTATCTCTATTTTAAAAATTCAGGTACTCTTAAAACTAAATTTACTCTTGCTGTCATAGGTTATGTTCCCAGTCAAGATAGTTTATACTTTACAGTTGCATCTTGTAGATATACTCTATTTAAAATAACGGACACATTTGATAATTTATTTAAAAATGCATTTACAGGAAAATGCCTCTACCAAAATGTTGCATGAAGTTCTCCCACAGCAAAAGCAAAACCCCTGTTCTGTTTCTCTTTGTGTGAAATCTACTTAGTCACTCTGTATAAAACTGAGGTTCTTTCATGTTGGTATGTGAGCAGCTGTTAACTTCAAAAAAGATAATGTCAGCTGATTAAAGTATAACTTGATCTTATTTGAGTTTTTTTTTTGAGAAGTAGTTGCCATGTGCTTTTGTGCTTTTTACTTATGTAATTAAATGTGAACGTTTAGTTACTTTGTTGACACTGCAGGGATAGAGGGTAAATATTTCCTAATATGTTGAGAAGGTTTTATATACATATATAAAATAATTGCTAATTTCTAAAAAAGAATTGCATAAATGCAAAACTTGCCCCTCCTTTTGCTTGTTTCTTGCCTGCTTTTAATCTTTGTGTACATTTTAGTTGTTTTGTCTTCCTTTTCATCTCTTCAACACTTCATTCCCTTTTTATAATCTTCCTCTGGTTTTCCTGTTACGTTATTTTTCAGTCTGCCTTCTTTGTCTCTACTTCCTGTTTCTTCCCAGTTTTTGCTTATTCTAAGATATCTAGTAGTTTACTTTCATTTTTTCACCCAATAGGAATTACAAAGCCAGCTAGCATTGATTTTAATGTGGCATGGAGAGAATATGTAATCTTCTGAAGGGAATATATAGCTGATGTGAAGAAGATACAGAAATACCAGAGAATTTGTGTATCTAGATTGCTGCATCTTGCTGGTTCTAGATGTTTTTTCAGATGGTATCCCATGCAGTTGTGTTGCAGTATCAGCACATCATGCTTCCTTTTTTGATTTAGAAAAGCCTCTCAAGGGCTTTCTAAGAGAGACCCCTCCAGGCCATCTACTACTCTTGCTTAAAGGGGCTTTCTGCATTTGGTTTTCCAGTGGAGACCTCTTTAAATCTCACCCATTTAAACACTTGCCACTTCCATTGATCTTCTCTTCCCGTTCTGGGAACTGCCTCTGAACTACAGTCAGAGTCCTACACCAGTATACGAATTCTGAGATGCCCATTTAAAGTCCATCTCCAAATGGCAGGAGAATGTGTAAGTACTCTTCAGGTCCTTGCAGCTGCAGCAATCACTTCTGTAAAAATGCTTGTGAGAAAGAGGGGATTAAAGAGCACCTGTGTGGCAGCTTCTCATTAGCCTCTGCCATGAGGTCTAGTAACACCTCCATGTGCAGCAGGCAAAGAACATGAAACTCCCTGTCGATGGATTAGAGGCCTTCAAAGATTGTTTGCAATTGGTGACATCTCAATCTTTATATATAGACTGATTCTGTAATAGGACTGGCACTGCCTCCCAGCTTCTTTATACCTTGAAAAGTAAGAATGGAGAGTTACTCTTGCTGTGCTTTTTTGCTTTGGATTGTAATTAGAATACTTTCCTTTTAATCTCTGATTTATAAAAGAAAAAGAAAAAGCAGCAGAATGCCTTCTGATTCAATAAAAAGAGAAGAGGAAAGTGTGATTACAATCGGCAAGTCTTTTCTGTGCCTGTGGTTTTTTGTTGCTGTTATAAAACGCGCGTCAAAAGATGTCAACTATTTAATTTAATAAGGATTCACATAAGTTCCAGCTGTTCCAGAATTGTATCTAAATATTTGATTTGAAAACAATATGTGTACCAACACTGCAACATACTGCAGGCATGATCACCCAGCTATCCAGAAAGATCTAAGTCTGTCTGTGCTAATTAGTGTTTGCAGATGAAGCTTCTGTAGTGATAGCTTCAGTTAATAAAAGATCTGTGGGTTATAAGCACATGATGTGTGAGATAAGAGACGTCTACAAAACTGAATGGAAACTATGTAAATTTACTATTTTCAAGTTATAATAATGCTGGGACACCTAATTTTGCTTTTCATAATGACATGTAATATATTTTGTAATATGTTCATGTTACAAAAGATGCTATCTTATTACTGCCCTTATTTAAAGAGATTTATTGCCAAAATATAGTTATAAAATGTCAATTTACTTAAAATATTTGAAAGTATTAATCTTAACATGAAAGAAGGACATATTCAGAAAGAAATTCTGTGTTTTTTCACATACATCGAGGAAAAATTAAGTTTAGGCCAGAGAAATTTGCTTTTAGCATTTACTAGCAAGTGTAGCAATTCTGTTGACTGTTTTCTCAGAGTCCTTATTCTTCTGGTTTTAGGGGTATGGAAATACTCAGGTTGTGCTGAGAAATATGATTTCTCATGGACACATTCCCTCCCCTTCATTTCCTTTCTTATATAGTTTTCAAGTACAGTGTTACCAAATTTAATGAAACAGATGCTCAGCTTTACCTCTTAATATTTGTATTTCCTTGTTCTTATACATAAGCTCTTCCTTTTTTTCTTTAAAGAAAAACTGGAAGGGACAGGTGGCAAACTGTCCTAACCTGGAGCAGGAGAAATAGTGGAGCTTTGTTGTTTATATATTAATATCACTTTTTAAACTTTTTAATACAGAGTATATTCTAGTTTTGACAGTTTGTTTGGGAAAAAAATATTGCATGGTGTTAAAAAGTGAAGGCTATAAAAGAGAAATAAAAATCAGATAAAAAGGAGATTTTAAGCAAATTGAAAAACTTTTCTTTTATAGTAATCCCTTAAAGTGATGATCTTAAAATAAATTACAAATAGTGGCTTTTTTTAGGAAGCTTGCTTAAATTCCTGGGGTTTTAAAATTTCTTTCTGATGTACAAAATCAAAAAGTTAAAAGTTGGAGGAGTAAACATGTTTGTATGAACATTGTTTGATACTCGTGAGCGGGTGATACTATATGCCAGTAAATTTGCACCCTGGTGCACAGTACTTTAGTGACCAAATACGGTTTTAACCTGAGAGATAAGTCTTGCAAGCACTTACAACTGGAAGAGTTGTGTACCGATGTTCGTAATAATCGAATAGAACTGCTTACAAAGGTGTTGGATTCTGGCATAGATCCCTGCATAGCGGGGTCTGGAGTTTATGCAGAGCTGCTGGGTGGTTGTGTTTGAATACACTTGCATTATAAGATTTTGCCTTTAATACAAGCTGATGGGTGGCATTTTATTTGAGTTGTGCGCATTAATTGAGACATCAGGCTTGTGCTCAAATGTCAGTACATGCTGGTGTGCACAAAGATATCCAATACTGGCTACTATTAGGGCTATTTAAAATTTTGTTTTGAAGGTAATCTTTAGCATAGGCTTGTAGTTATAAAGCTTTGGAACACTGCAGGCTCCACTCATTGTAGAATTGCTGAAGTTAACATACAGACGGGCAGTGTATGTACTTGTGAAATGGCTCATGCATGCAGTAAAAGCACTTTCACACCAGTATAAAATGTTGCTATTGGCTTCTTCCTGTCTCTGGCAAGCATTTCCGATTGTAGAATTTTCCCTCTCATTTTTGAGCTAGGATCCCTCTTTTCTTTTTTTTTCCACACTGAGTTGAAAGTGTTGCAGATCCACTCCTTTTATCTCTCTGTTCTCTCTTGAAAGAAGCTTGCAGCCATTTCCCATGTTACTTCTCTTTTTTGCATGTACAGCAAAGTCAACTTTCCAAAGATTCTGAAGTGTTTTATAGACAAAACATGTTCAATCAAAGGTACTAGTGTCTGAATCACTGATTCTGTTCTGCGCTTTCTAATGGAAAGAGCCAAAGTTTTTCTGTTTTTATTGTTACAGCAAGAGATACTTCTGTTTTCAACACAGGTGTGGTATGTGGTTTTTGTTTTGGTTTGTTTTTTTTCAAATACCTACTTTTGGGACAGTAAATTTACTATATCCCATGTGTCCAGCTTAGCCCAATGCATCTAATTTTTCTGCCTGGAACTTTTATCCAGATACAATTTGAGGACTTGGGATATTTGTCTGGGGTTTCTCAAAGTTAAGATTCACAAATAGACTATGACATACCTAGAAATGTAGCATATACTCACTGTGTGCTGGATGATAATAGGTGATGTTAATAATCCTAACTATGTATGTGTAGCAAGTCTTGTCTATAGTAAAGTCATTTTATATGTTACATTTCTGACTGAGAAATGAGGCGGCCCTGCTAGTCAGGTATGCCCTGGCCACCCACTACATAATGTTGATTTCTACTATCATCAGCAGTTTAATATCTCCATAGACAGTCTTTTCAGGTAGCAAACCTAATCTAGTCTCAGTATCTCCAGTTTCCTTAACCTAAACACTCATAATGTATTGGCCCAAATTTGAGTGGCTTTCTAATTAATTGAATTATTGATTTGACATACTGATTTGATGTATTTCAGATACTGATCATTTAGACTTGCTAAGTTTAGAACCAGCTAACTAGCATAATTTAGGAGCCTGGTATTTTTTATTTTGATTGAACTTACTGTGTCCTATGCCTTTAAGCCTTTTGCCTTCAGTGGGAAGAAAGGAAGGCTCATATTCCTGGATATTAAAGTTTTGTATTTTCATCTCTCTATTTTCTTTGTATTGTCTTTATTACAAGTAAAAGGAGACCTTTTGGTTCAGCGTAGAATTACTCATTACTTAAGACATTCACATGAAGTTTACTGCATGTGTAGTATAGTCATTCCACCGGTATCAGGGTAATCATTTGAGTTTAGACTGGATCTGTTTTACAATATATGGTTTAATGACCATTACAAGCATAGTCCGTTCTTGAAAGCTGTGTGCCCTCGAGTGTACGTTCTTGCTGCTGGGACTGAAAACAGGGGAATGAGGCTGGCTGGTGGCGTATTTGTCAAAGTTTGTTGCCTCTGCAACAAACTGGGCATTTACTACAAGGAATTGGTCTTGATCATACTTTTCAGGTGAAGAAATAGGAATTAACTAGGAAATCCCTGAGATTTAGTTGAAAGTACTAATCCTTTGGCGATGCTTTGTAACACCTTGCCCTACTGATCAAATGCAGCAATCAACTGTGGTGTTTGTGCAGCAGTTTTCAGTAGGAGTAGATATTTCATGCCAAATGTTATTTACATTATTTACAGGTGGGCTCTCTGGTAAATTGAATAGTGCCCAGATGACAAATTTATTGCTCTCATGTTTGCTAAAATACCTTTGTATCTTGACCTTCTCCTGATAAGGTTTGTGAAAATAATATCCTAGTGCATATTTAGGCCAATTTTATCACTAAGAGAAGGAGCTTTGAGTGCTATGAGGGCTCAGAGTTTTTTTTTCTTTATTTGCTTCAGTCTTATCTCTGTAGTCATGAATTCACTGTCCACTCTCCTGTATAGTAAAGGCTAAGTGGGAAATACACAAAAAATATCTAAGGCTGGTGTTAATGCTGCAGGAATATAACATGGGGGTTCAGTGTTGCACTCTACTAGCTTGTTGGTGCTGATGAATTACCTTGTCACAGAGATGTAACCAATGTTATGAAATCTTACCGTGTTTCTTTTCTTCATAGAGATGTCACAGTGACTGAAGGAGGATGTATGACATGCTGTGTTACTGCCTTAGGACCAGAATGTGTTGTCTGCTTTGGTGCAGCTGAGGGACTAAGGGGTCCAGGGCACAAGGCAATCTATTGGTGCACTATAGGGCTGCCCTAATCTGATTCTGAATGCAAGGCCACCCTTCTTTGTTTTCTCGACAATTTCTGACATTTTACCTGGTGATGTTTCCATATATGAGGGAAGTTGAATTACATTTCCTGTCACTCTTATGGAGCAGCACAAAACAATTTGAGGTAGAGAGCTTACAAGCTTGTGACCTCAAATGATAAAGGTATTTAGATTTGGGAGTGGACTATAAGACTGAGATGTTTCTGAATGTGATGCTACTGCTTTAAGCTACTGTGATTATTTCTTTCTTGTTGAGTTTGGAGGATGATCCCCTCCAAGCATAATGAAAAGATTGATTTCATCCTTGTCACCATTTTGCGAGGTTTTGTTGAATTACAATTATTGTTTTTTTCCACTTTTGCAAGGGAGGAACTAGGGTACAAGTAGTTTAAATAACCTGCCAGAGGCAAATATGTGACAAAACAGATTGCAGCAGCTGGCTGTCCTGAGCCCAAGTGTCTAGACTGAGAGATAGTCTTTCTCCCATAACAACAGAATGCTATTGCTGGATTTCATTTAGAACTGGTGTGTGCTTTTGGAGCATTGAGCATTGAATAGTTTACAGTCTGAGCTTGATTTGTGTGAATGCTGTGTTTTAGGTATAGAAATAAGAAAAAATTTGGTAAGATACTCTGTTACTTAGGAAATGTGTATGATTTTTAAAAAAAAGCCAAAACTCTACAGCTTGGTTTAACTTTCAGACATACCATGCAGACCATGTGAAGCTAACATCTCTTCGTCCACCTGAACCCCCCCCTTGTGATATGCGATGAGGGTTGGGTCATTGCACGTGGTAGCATCGAGAAAGATGCATCTGCTCCTTTGCTTTGGCATAGTTTCCAGCTCTCTTCCGCAGAGTAATGGGATTGAGAAGTTAAAGATGGAGCATGAAATGATATGAGGAACATGACTGCTGCCAGGATCATGGCAAAGTTCAGGTGACAAGGGTCTAAGACTCCTTGTAGCATGCTAAATATGAAGGCGTTCTGCTGTCTTATTTAGCTTTACAAATACAGGGACTTGTGGCTGTCAAGAGAAGGGAAACTGAAAACTGGCCTTTGACTTACGGGGTTGTTGAGTATAAAACCTACACTGCAAGGTTTTGAGAAAGCTGCAAGAAGGGTGGCAGGAGATCACGATATGGACAAGAAAGCTGGTGAAGGGTCTGGAGAACAAGTCTTATGAGGAGCAGTTGAGGGAACTGGGGTTGTTTAGCCTGGAGAAAAGGAGGCTCAGGGGAGACCTTATTGCTCTATACAAGTACCTGAAAGGAGGTTGTAGTGAGGAGGGTGTTAGTCTCTTCTCCCAGGTAACAAGCGATAGAATGAGAGGAAATGGCCTCAAGTTGCACCAGGGGAGGTTTAGATTGGCTATTAGGAAAAATTTCTTCACTGAAAGAGTTGTCAAGCACTGGAACAGGCTGCCCAGGGAAGTGGTGGAGTCACCATCCCTGGAGGTGTTTAGAAGAAAAGTAGATGTAGTGCTTAGGGATATTGTTTAGGGATATTGTTTAGTGGTTAACTTGGTAGTGTTAAGTTAATGGTTGGACTCAAAGATCTTGAAGGTCCTTTCCAACCAAGATGATTCTGTGAAGGAGCATGACTGGGAGGGGAGGCGACTGGCAGCATCTTGTTGGAGAAGGACACTACAGAGAGCAAAGCACCTCAGCAACTCCTTAATCTGTTCCATCTGTAACAAAGTTATTTATGTTTGAGGTTTTATTCTGCAGTAAATGTAGCAGGCAAGGCCAATAGTAATCTATATCTCAGTATATTTACCTGCAAGCAGAAATCCCTCAGAGGCCGAGACTGAATTCTAGTTCTTTAAACCATTGTCCCTGCATAAGTGTGCAGAAGACAGTAATAGAGCAGCAGATACCCTTTTTCCCTTCCTATGGCATTTCTCCCTATGGTCTTCCTTTCCTTTTTTCTTTTCTTTTTTTTTCTTTTTTCTTTTTGCCGTCGCTCAGGTGCCTGTGGGTAGGAGGATAATGCCTTACCCTGTGCCACACCCCTGATAAAAAAAGAAATGACAGGTTTAGACAGGCATTGTTTCTCTTGGAGATATGCTCAGCTTATGCAGTGGTGTTTGTTAGCCAGAAATTTTATGTGCATGTTTGTAAGGTTACAATTTTCCCTTCCTTATGGTAGGTTTCAATACCTCATATTTCATACTGATTTGCCAGGAAAAATATTTGCAAGCAACACTGTATTTGTGCAGTATTTGTAGAATACATTAATCAATTGCAGGTTTTTTCTTTAATGTGGCTATGCATATGGCATGGGGGACATTTAACACAGCATACATACTGCCTGAATTACTATATTTATTGTTTTGCTACAATACGCTGTTGAATATTGCAGAAAGCATAACGAATATATTTGCTGTTTCTAAAAAAAAAATCTTATTTTAGAATAAAATTTACATGAGAAGGTTTTCTTCATATTGGCATGAGACCATATTTGAGGCATTTGGCAATTCTCTGTCTAGTCATTTTCATGGATAGTGGAAAAATAGTTTTACTCTACATTAATGGTTTTGTTAAAAATATGGACTGTATACCAAAGTAGACTTTAAGTTCAGGCAAAAAGAAATTATAAATGCTCCTAAACAATGATAGCTAAAATACAGTGCTGTATATGAGCTTTCAGTTTGATAAATACTTACTTATGAGGTCATAAATACTTGAGGTACAAAAGGTTAATGTAGTGTGAAAGGCTGTAAAACACAGCGAGCAACCTGCTAGATCATAATGATGCATTAGTACCTTTCAGTATAAATGCTAATGGTTATAAAATCTCTGGCCTGAATTTATTCTGGAATACAAGAGTGTAAAGCCAGGGTATCTTCACTGTGTAGTTGTACTTATCTTTTCATATTTATTTCTCTTTGTAAAAAAAGAAAAAAGCTCTCATCTGCTCATAACTGCTCACTGACTGAAAATGATAAAAACCTCTTTTTGTCTAATAAAATTTCTGAAGAGCATATGTCACAGGTGTTGTCTGTGTACTCAAAGTAAAGTAATAAAGTAATAGTGATTTTTTTTTGCCTTCTCTGTTTTAATAAGTTTCCATGAGATGAAGTAAGCAATAATGCATAAAGGAAACAAAAGTGGTATAAATTCTGTAAAGCAGTAATGCAATTTACCTTTGAGGAGAAAGAAATACAGTGCTAAATTCACGAAGTGAGCATTTACTGAATGGTAAAATTGACTTTATCATAATAAACTATAGTAATTCTCAGTCTTAGAAGTCTTCTGCAGTTTATAGTTGTCTCCAATATGCTGATGCAGCTAATATTTCTCATTTAATATCTACCTCTGCGAAGTGTTAATTTTCATGCTTTGGTGATCATTGCTTTTTACTGAAGCAAATTACTTCCTCTTACTCCTATATCAGAGCTTATGACAGATTAGGATAATTTTACTGTAATTAATCTTTTGAGTCAGTTCCACTCTTTTCAATGAAGTGCCATGTCTTGGCCAGGGTAAATTGAAGCAGTTAATAAAATCTGGAATCAAATATGAAAAACTTTTATTTGCAGACTGTTGATACTTGCTTTTAGCCTTCTTTGCTCTCTGGTTACAAAAGTAGTATTTTACTTTGAATTTATTCTCTCAATGATGTACACCTGTGTCTGGAGGATATTAAACAGTTTTGAGGAATTAAACAAGAAAAATAGCTACGGGAAAATATTTGGTATAGGTACATCCATCTCTTAATGCAGAAGCCTGGTTATTTTTTGATTGTTATTAGATGTTGAAAATCAACACATTCTGTTCTTATTAAGATACAATTTTCAAGTTGATAGTGTTTGGATTGTGCAAATATATCTTTAGTAAATCTCTGTAGATTATTCTTTTTAGTATAAGGCTATATTTAAATTTGCAAAGAGCACTGTGCACAGAATACCTGTGAGAGAACAGAAAGTGAAATACGCATCTTGTGAAGCACTCCATAATGTCTCTGAAAATAATGTATTTCTTAACAAATTTTGAGAAGGTTTATTTTATTTTGGGACAATTGGTCAAGCTAGAAATCAAAATAACAAAACCCCGGTAGGCCAGTATATCAAGTTATGGATATATGACTCATATTGTCAAAAGCTGCTTCGTGTTACAAAATACAGGATTTTGATGATAACACAAAAAACTATTATATAGTACCAACTCATACTTGGATATTAGGTTATGAGGCTTTCTGTATCATACTTCTGGGCAGAAACTTAGTTTGTTTATGTTGTTTGTTAGGGGGTTGTGGGTTTTTTTGCTATAATATTCTCAGAGTCTGCATTACATTAAAGCATCCACAGCTGTTCGGTCATTCTGATTGACTAGCTGGATATTTCAATAGAGCCTCTTCCTTTTTTTATTTTTTTTCTGAATTAAATATCCTTCTTATGCTACAGTAATCGTGGCTATGTGTAATAGAATTGCATGGGGGAACTTAATTAACCTTTTCTTCCTTTTTATTTAAAGGAAATTTAAAAAAAATCAATGGTGTGGTTTCTAATTTAATGCATGCACCCCACAATGTCTATTAGGGGCTCTTCACATGAGTAAGTGAGGTGAGACAGAACTGCTCATCTTTAGCTCACAATTCATTCTCTTTCAGCTGAAATGTTCACCTGACATTCTAATCGGGGAAGGGTAAGAGTCCTGAGTATATGTGTTAATAAATATATATTCTTCATGAATTTATATAATCTCATAACTGCAGTCATTAAAACATATTGGATGGTTATGCAAATAACTGAAGGAATTTCAAATCATACCTACCACTTGTGAGTCTCATTTTTTGACCTGCTTTTCTTTCTTTTGTTTTGTAAATAATAATTAAAAGTGCTCGTGATACTACTTCTCTAGCTCTTGAGTGGTCAAGAGATGCACAGTGTTCTGGAGCAGATTAATTCCTTCCTGAGATGGAAATGAGCAAGACAGTAAAGGTTATAATGTACAATTTTAGTTGTAAATCCATTTTCGGAAGTCCAACAAAGAGCAATTTTGACAGTGTTTCCTTTAGAAGCAGAGGAAGGGGGAGGTGTTACAAAAGTAGATGATACTAAATGTAAATGCAATTCATGCCATATTTCTGTAAGCTATTCCTTTATCTCTGTCTGGATGAAGTCAGTTTAAGTATTCTCAGTTTATTATATTTCTAAATGAGTTTTACTCCCAATAGCTGTTAATTATTGCTGTAACTTCCTCTCATATTAGTGTCTAAGTTCTGCTCACAGAAAGAGGAGGCTCATCCTGAATAAAGTTTGTCTTTATAGATTAAAAAAACCCCTGTGATTTCCTCATGTTCCTGAAGTACGGTATATACAGGGAAGGCTTGGTTGTCAAACTGAATGACCAACCCTTTTTTTCCTTAAAAAGCGGTAAATGTAGTAAGAGTATAAAGTAGAATGCAAATTCCATACCTAGAAAAGAACAAAAAAGAACCATGAAATGGTTTCTTTTGAGTGTATTTTAGATTACCAAATGTTTTTTGTAACAGCATTGAAGCTAAATGTACTTGGATGTCCCTAAATCACTGAAGAAACTTAAAATCTGTTTGGCTGAGATTTTATACAAGTTAGGAAGACAAGCTTAGGTTTAGAAGCAGGTTCCAAAAAAATAACTGAAAAATATTTTCTTTTTTTTCCCTTTTTCCAGTTTCAGTCCACTAACCTACAGAGATGGTTGACTTGTAAGGATGGGTAGGGCTTTCTTTTGCAGTAGAGGTTTGAAGTACAATGAAAAAAATGGAAAAAGAATTCCTTAAGTTTCATGAAAGACTGGCTTTGGGATATCAGAAACTGTCATTATTCCACAGAGGGTGGTGCCTGATAAAGTGACTGTGTGATGGGCATCTGGCAATAGTATTCTTTTGTTAGTTTTTCTTAAGTTTTTATGTTCCTTTTCCCTTTCGATTGGCAGGAAATAATAAAGCAGGCTGTAGCTGTAGTTCAACGAATCTGGAGAGCATTACAGCTTACAGTTACTAATAAGTGAAACAAAGTGTGTCTAGACGGACTTCAATTATGTTACGTGGGTTCAGGATAAATGGTGGAAAGGACACCGTGATGCAAGAAGGAATCAAAATCCTGAGAACTAACAGATGATGCGGTAATCATGATTGCACAAAAAATAAATCGATAAATATATTGATTTATTTACTTTGTTATACTGTTATACTCTATACTATATATATGTAAAGAGAATGTGCAAAAGAGAAATAAGGGAATCTTAGATATACAAGTGAGATTGAAAGGGAAAATAGTGTAATTATGTAAAGCAACGCATAATGAAGAAAGTGATTAGGCTGGAATGCCTTCCTGCAGCATATTAATCCTTCCTCTCTGAAGAGTGTCTTATTTGGGTTATGGCCATCAGATGCTAGGTGTTGTACAACAGTGATGGGAAAAGAAAACATACAGTTGTCATTTGCCAGCAGTGTGTTTACATAATGTTTATTGTACTGCAACTTCAAGCAAAGGTGTGAAGGTTTGCGTTTCTCTATGTCTTAAGAGTTTGTTTCTCTTTTGCACAAAGTCATTGAAAACATGGTTCTTAGTGTGTACGGGATATTTTGTATACCTTTTTATACTTTTTTTATCTCCCTTGTTTAGACTAAAGTTCTGTTTGAAAATTAACTCCAAATCTTATAATTATTGTATTACATTATTAATGCATCAATGATGTCAATAGTAAGTATTTTGTTCAGTTAGTAAATTAGGTTTTTTGGAGGTGATGTGGCTTAGGGACTACATTTCGTATTCTTTTTCTTCATATGCACCTGCAACACATTTGTGAACCAAGTCAGGTAAATTTGAGCAGCATTCTCAATACTGCAAGACTGGTCAGGTGCAAATGAAGAATAATAAAAAGAAAGTGGATTTACATCGTTGAATTGGAGGGCATAAATTTGGTCTGCAGAAACTTTATTGTTGATGACAGTTTTCAAAATAAAGGAATCCACTTAATGCAGTACTGTTAAATTAAAAACAAAAGCATATTGATTAAAGTGAGCAACTATGAGTCAGAAAAGGAGAACCAGTCTGTTATGTAAGAGTAAAATGCATTTATGTACATAATTTGCAGAGCACAAGAGCATTAGTTTCTGTCAAGCAGGAAATTTTCGCCCATCCACGTGAAGATTTTTCCCCACTCCCTTTTTAGATCTTCTTCCTCTGCATGTTGATTTCTTATAATATTCTGGCATCAGCCTTTATAAATTCATCCCTGTCAGGGCCCTGAGGGCACTACTAGTCCTTACTGGCCATGCTCAGCCTCCCCTGGGCTTCCCAGCACACTCCCACCCATGGCCCAGGACCTCCATCTCAGTCCAGCCCAGGGCCCCCAGTCCCTGCCCCAGCGACAGTGTAGGAGCACTGCTCTGCAGCTCAGCCCCAGCCCTGCCCTGCCCGGCCATGGGATCTACTGAACTGGACTCCGACCTGCTGGTTGATCTGCTCTGTCCTGTTCTGACCTCAGGTCTGCCCCATCACTCAGTACCTGCCTGCTGATCACTGGACTGTGTCCAAGCCTGATTGTCATCACTGGACTTGATCTTGATTTGCTGACAAATTAAGCAGGATCAACTAGAGTAGGTTGCTCAGGACTGTGTCCAGTCCAGTGTTGAATACCTCTAAGGATGGAGCGCCACAAGCTCTCTGGGAAAGTTGTTCTGGTGTTAGATGACTCTCACAGGAAATTTTTTTCCCAGCATCTAAACAGGATGTCCCGTACTTCAGCTCTTGCTCATTGTCTCTTCTTGTCACTGGGCACCATTGACAAGTCTAGCTCCTTCATCTTTACTCCCTCCCACCAGGTATTTATGCACATTGATAAGACCCCTCCAAGTCTTCTCTTTTCCAGGCTGAACAGTCCCAGCTCTCTCATTCTCTCCTTGTTTGTCAGATACTCCAATCCCTCGCACATTGCTGACTCATATTCCGTTTGTGTTCCAGGACTCGCATGTCTTTTTCTGCAGAGCTGCTTTTCAGCCAGTCACTCCCCTGCATATGAGGTCATTCCTCCCTGAGTGCAGGACTTTACACTTCCCTTTGTTGAACTTCATGAGGTTCCTGTTGGCCCATTTCTCCAGCCTGTTGAAGTCCACCTGCATGGCAGCACAACCCTCTGGTGTATCAGTCACTCTACCCAGTTTTGTTTCACCTGCAAACAACATTACTAGACTGAGTCCCATTTCTGAGAATTCAAGAGAGGATGAAACTCGGTAATAACGGCTGAGGGAGCGTGGCTGTAACATCCTGTACTGATTCCTAAAGTGAACTACAGAGAGCAAAACTGTTTGAGACTATTATAGCTAATGGCTTTTCTGTACAGATGTTAGATGAAAATAGGTATATAATGACTGAGGAATTTCTGGTTGCTGTGCTTGAGGATGAATGAGGGAAGAGGTCTGTTGGCAAGCTCATTGTGAGAAATAGGGAAGGCTGGGAAATAGCTTCCAACTCTCCTGTTTCTAAGGTTGCTATTACAGAATGTTTTCTTTGCCCTTTTTCCTGAGAACTTCTCTTTTCCAGGAAAGGAAAACCTGATTTCAAGGGGATCTGCGTTCTGTTTTCACTTCTTCAGTAGATGTTTCCTTAAACTTGAGTATCAGTAATCAAAATTGTTGCCCGATTTTGCAGTAAAAGCTGTGTTGGTGGAGCTCTGTAACAAGCAGCATTCATATGATCAAGCAGAATTCACCATAAGATGAGCATTCACATCTGGATTTGTATTGATGATTTAAACCCTTTACAAATTAATTGAACCATCCAGTACTCTCTAGTTTTTTGTTTTTTTTTTTTTTTTAAAGTGAGAGAAGGGAAGGAAGAAGGGATATTTTCTAAAACTTTAAATCATTTTCCGCATTAATGAAGGGAAGGTGTTGGATGACCTTGAAGAGAAGGATGAAAAAAGTCTGCTTCTGTTCTATGTAAAGCATGATGTTCCATGCTGTGGTCTTCGCTGACTTTGGTTGGGCTTGTGGAAAACTTTGGGCACGTTTCATTGACCATCATAGTGCATCTAGTGTTCTATAGAAAGGATAGCATCAGAACACAGCAGGCACAGACATGCTTTTCCGTTCAAAACATTGTACCTCTTTTGAAATGCTGCTTGCATTTGGTTGCAACATGCGAAGATATGAGAGTACCAAACATAACCAATAAGAAAAATAAATCCAGCTATTTTTCATAGAATGACAATGAAGTAAGTTTGAAAAATTACTTTCCTGTGTAGGAGCTGAACTGCTGTTTAAGTTGGTGTATACCTCAGCATAAAAAGAGCAATGTGATTTAGAAGGTGTCTTTTTGTGATGTGGAGAACCCTCAAATTCTTCTGTGTTTTAGAGGGTTCAAGAATTGACTCCTTGGGCTAAGACATGCAAGTGAGCAAATGGAAAGTCACAGCAGGAATTCAGGAATAGGTGAGGGGTCAAACAATGAAAAACCTTTTATGACGCTGTCACGTTTTCTTTCTTTTCATGAGCTTGTACTGTAGCAATCAACCATTCTCTCTCAGCATGAAACTCTGCTCTCACAAGTTCACTCAGCAGTTGGTTGTGTCAACACAACTCTTACAAAAAGGGACTTTACATGCATGACATAAGTCTAGTACAGGGGGCAACTCTGGAAACTAGAGTACATTGATTCCAGCTGAGGGTAAGCATTGCTTTCTAAACAACTCTGTAGCCAGACCTGCAAATGTTCCATCAAAAGACACTTCTTCCCTTTTTCTTAGAGAAAGTAATGTCATTTGAAGCTGTGTTGCATGATATTTCATTAATGATTTTTCATTTGGACAAATATCGTTAAATGTCACAGCATTGTACAAGGTAGTCACAGGCTTTAAAAGATATTTTCATTTAGATAGAGCCTGTTGCCAGAACAAAAATTTAATAAGCTTTATTGCAGCTTTGCAACTTTTTATAATGTTGACTTAAGAGGGATAATATGTGTAAGAATTTTTGACGTAATTTGAACATTTAAGAAAAGAATCTTATTCTATTTTATAACAGTGATGCTTGTGCATGAATGAATGACCACAGGTAAAAGTACAGTCACCTTCCTGTGTATTGAGCTAGGTTGTTTTGTGAATAATTTCTTCATATATTAAGGTAATAACTGAGTTGGATAGGAGAACTTGTTTAGGGAGAATGCTCCATTGTGAGAGGAATAACAGAGATGACTTTAGGATGTAAATGTGTTGAGTAATTTGTGGGCAAAAATGACATGAGCAAGCAATATTTTAGTGCTAAGGGTACTGATAGCTTTTTGTTCTTGTAATACTTTGATGGATTTATGAAACAAGCTTGTGCAGCGTGAAGCTAGAGCTCCAATTCAAATGACAAAAAACCTTTAATCAACTCTAATCAAGATTCCTATTTTTAGAAGCTGTTTTTAAACACTTCATTCCTGCTATTGAAGTCCTTTGAAAGAGCAACAAGAATTACATCAGAAATAATAGTCTTCTGACTAATAGATGAAAGAGGAATAACAAAATTAATTGAATATTTTTGTGTCTATGTATCACTGCATAAGATATTTCATTTGGATTAAATTAATACTTTTGTCCTTTGACCAGTTAAATGTTTTCTAGTGTGTCCGCTTAAATTTTTTTAAGGATAAACCCAAGGAATTTATTTTTAAATTATCCTGTGACATTATCACAGTAATTTATTTTTTGTAGATGTAGAATGAACTTCTAAAAATGTGCGTAGAGTGTATGCATTTCCTTCTTGGCTAATGGAGCCAGGATGCAGCTGATTAGAGAACGGTTTTGTTAATTGTTGTTGTTGTGATATTCATGGATGGGATCAGTAGGCAGTCAGAAATAGTTATTGAATCAATGCAAACAATAAATAATTCATTAAGGCAACCTACTATAATTTCTTCTCCCATTTCAAGTTATTGATATGCTGATGTCAATTGGATGTCCTTAACTGAACTTGGCAACTGCTTAGGTACTCAAAATTCTATTAAAACTTAACATGAATATTCTTTTTTAAAATCATATCTGCTCTTTATACCAGCAAATTTTGCCTAAGTTTTGAGACAACACATTTAGAATATAAAACATTTATGGTTCCTGGTGATTCCACTCCAAACATGATTGATATGCTATTCCCTGATATCCTGCTGACTATTTTAGAAGAAAAATGATGAGCTAGCAATGGCGACGTAAAGCACTGTGTAAAGGCTATATTCTATATTGTTAAGAAAGATAGATTGGGGAAGTAATTAATGTAGCCAAGTAATTAATAACTCTTTGGTTGCCCTGCAGTACCACAAGCTTAAGAAACCTATCTTATTGCTCCTATCTGTCCTCAAAATTAATGATCTCTTATTTAGGCTGCTAGCTTTCTGTGCATAAGCTATCACGATAATAGCAGTACTTTCCTGTAGCCTGTGGTATCACGTCCAGAATGCATCCATCCAGAAATGAAAGAAATAATCAAGTAGTGCTTTAAAGTCCTCAACCTGGAACAATACCCAGTACACTGAAGCCCCAAAGCATGTTCAATAGCAGGAACCACAGAAACTGCTTAAGCGAAGCAAAAAATTATTCAGGTTCTTTTTCATTTGCCTGTAAATTGGATTAAGGGATTCTACCAGGGTCTGCTTGTGTGTTATAGTATATCTAAAGCAAATGTCCCGGGCAGAGTCAATCACCTTACATTGTCTTCCTGGCAGTAAATATGGTATTCATCCGACTGATCAAGGACCTCTAACATAAAATATTCCAGAGGAGAGGTGGTTGTCTCTTCTCACTTAAAAAAGGCGTGCTGACACCCTGCCCCTTGTGCAGACAGACTGCCAGCACCCTGCCTCTGACTGACATCAGCAGTGTAGGCAGGATGCTGCCCACGTTATTCATGCAAGGTACGATTCTCTCAAATGACACTGCTGCTGGTGGGGTCAAGGGATGGCGCAGCTCTTGCTCACATTCGAAAGGCGTTTGCACGATTGTCTGTTGCTGCCAGATGACCCGGACACCAAGTGTCCCTGGCAGCCCACCGGAGCCGTGGCATCGCTTATGATCCAGTGTTTGCTGTTGGTGATTGGATAAGTTGCCGTATGGGTGCGTTGTTGATTGTCTTTCTTACTGCCTCAATAAAGCTGTTGTCAGACTCTTTTACTGCTCAGACCACATGCACTGACATTGAACGTAGTATGAAACATGCAGAACTGGAATCGTGTAGGGGCTGTTCTGGTCCCCTATGTCTAGGAGAAAAGAAAGATGAACTTCCTTATCTGATATGAAACTTATTTAAGGCAAATATTTTCATTAGGTGGTTAAAATTTTGGACTAGCTCATACAGAAGAGCAGCCACTTCTTCTTGCCTTTGGTTCTAAATGCCATTGTACATGAAGCACTTGCTTTCCCGCGAAGCACAATGTTATGAATAAATCTGTTCTGCCGGTACAGAACAATCAGGCTCGCTAGTCTGTCCAGCTTCATCACTTGGGTCTCCAAAGCACCATACAGCTTGCAAGCTAAGTGTATGTCTCTCACATTTCATCTCAACTTTGAAAGATGTATATTGTTAATAAGAATAATAGGCACAAGTGAAGATCTAACATACTTTTGCCAGTAGTGAAATGGGAGGGAGGACTGCTCTTACACCCTAACAGACTGGACAGTAGCCAGTGTGATAGCTCAGTGCTTTAGAGATGGGATGAGATGGCCTCGCCAAACAGGGAATTGGCTGCTCTGTATGTTTCTTTTCAGAACTGTCAGGGTATGGTGACAAAGTAATTGCTTTGCTTTGTTTTCATTTGGTGCTTTGGATTGTAAAATGTTTTTGTAAAGGACGTGAAAACAGGAACATTATACCTTTTGTACTCTGGGAAATCGAGTGAAATTAATGGGAATGGTGAAATTATTTTGTCAAGTGGGTATAATATTGGGGTGAAGTTCTGACCCAGCTGAAATAAAAGGGAATTTTACCACTGAAAACAAGAGGGTCAGGTTTCCCCTGCGGGGTTTAAGTCTCAGTCTTTCTGAAACCAAGCATTCCTAGAGTACGAAATATTCACAGTTACACTGGAAATTTTGCAGCATTATCAAATGCAGTCATGATTATACTATCACATTTCTTTGTGCATAATGGCATGTCCCACATCTGTCTGCACTTTGCACTAGATCAGCACAAAGAACAGTGCATGTTGTCTTCACAGATGGATTCTTAAGGGGATAAATTGATGTGGCATGAGCTTCATGCCTTGCAGTATGAGATACTGAAAATATTTTTATCTTTAGAAGTAATTTGAAAAAAAAATCTCGCCTTGTAATATCCTGAAAGCAACGTGAGTTTACTATTGATCTTTACTCATGAGAAAAGAATAACAGAGATGCAGTTGACAAGAAGAGTCACTGATACTTCTGGTAATGTTTGTCACAGTTGTAAAAAAGCACAGTGATAGAATTTTTTTCATGTGTACACCTTTGTGTAAAAATTTAAGTACAAACAGATGTATCTGCGTAGATAACTCCTTTTCCTTTATATCGTTATGCTTCTGGGAGGCACATTGCAGGGCTGGGACTTTGCAGAATATAAATTTATCAAAACCAGTATGATTAATTAATTAGTCAATCTACTTAAGAAAACAGGAAAGATAGAAGCCCATCATGCTTGTCAGTACACTGTTCGTAGTATATTTGGAAAACTATTTTCAGAAAGTCCCAAACTTGGTTTTAAATTATTCTCTTTGCTCACTTTTTAATGGAAAGGTAACTTTTCAGAATCTAGACCCTTTTTAAATGGAAAATGTGCAATATTATCTAAGGAAAGTATGAAGTTGATTTACTATGTATGATTTTTTCAGTTCTTTGTACACATTCAGTATGGTTACATTTTTGCTCAGGACGCATATATATTTTTTCTGCTGAACTTTTCTCGATTGCTTTTTTATCAGGTTTACAAATCAAATCAAACAGGTATATTGCAGAGCTCTCTGATATTATTTTCTGCGCTTATAGCACAATGTATTGAATTATGCTTGCTCGTGTACTGCTGCTGCTATTCTCACCAGATTGAGAGAGAATGACTGTGGGGGCTGTAAATTCACTTGGCTTCCAGCACCACTGGTTAAATCAAGAGCCCTATTCAGGCTAGAGAAGAGACAGAGCAAGTGTTCATTACACAAATCAATTTGGTCAAAGGTACAGCACAGTGGGTACTCAACCATTGCTCACATAATATTGTCAACTTAATCAAATAATGCCTAGAAGACATTCACAAGCTCTTTCTCTCTGAGAAATAACTTGATTGGTGCAACAGGAAAAAACAGGTGCTGTTTTGAGCATTTTTTTTTTTAATTTAATGAGCTTTTTTTTTTTAAAAAAATTAAAATTCTGAAGAGCTTTACCCTTATGCGGGTATGTATACATGAAAAAGTGTAGCACTAAGTTTGCCATTGACTATATTTTAGAAAATAATGTATTGCTTTGCTTCTCTTTCTTTTCTTTTCTTTCTGTAAATATTTTACAGGTCATTTCTACTAGAATTAGGCAGTTCTTTTTCTGGATTTGGTGTGGGTTTTAAACATATGCAACCAATTTGTATTTGTTTACAGATTACAGAAGAATAATCAAGGCTTGGTAAAGCTTTTTAAAGTTATTCTAATACAACATAGTGTCAGTATGTCCAGGAAGAGATAATAGTTTGATTTTAGGCGTTCCTACTGTTTGTGTTCCATTTACTCTGTAAAAGCTGAGATTGAGGACAACGTTCTTTTTGTAGTGGCATGCAAACAGCTATTCTGTGGCAGCATTTTGTGACATTTAAAACAGGGTTTGAGGGTGAAAGATTTTGTCTCTACCACCATTGTTTTGTAGAAAATGAAAGAGATTAGTGAAAAAGAACTGAGGGGAAAGAGTGATGGTCACAATTCCACTGTAAGAAACATTACAGACCGACTGTCTTCAGTAATAGATGGAAAGGGATACAGAAAATTTGTATTTGCTGGGAAGGAGAGTGGAATTGTTTTCTCTGCCGAAACGGTGTACACAAGGCCCTCTCTGATTCAGGTTCACTGAATATTCTGTTTTATTGCATGCGGTGGTGCCTTTGCCATAAATGCTAAAGATGGGAGATGACACTCTTGTGCTGAGTCAGGAGTAACCTGGGAAATGGGTTTGTATTAGAGCTGGATGAAGGTTTTAAAACATGCCTTTTTTTTTTTTTTTTCCCCCCTGAAGAATGTATTTCTGCGTGAAATATATCGCAAATTTGGATTAGTGAAGCCTTAAAAAAAAAGGCAGGGGGAGATATTTTCTCCAAATAGGAAATTTTAAGATTTATTTTATCCAGAAGAACATCTTGTTAAACAGTTTTCTTCACTTTTAAAAATTTTTAAACTTCTTGGGAAAAAGCTAGAAAGTGAAACAAAAAAAATTATTTGCTGAAATATTTTACAAAATTGTTCTTTTCACTTAAATTACTACTTTTTTTGATAAATGATAGTAGTTTCTTCTGATATCAGAATTTTGTAGTGCAGGTCAAGCCTGAGACAGCACACTGGATCCTGTGTTCTTTGGTTGTGAGATGGAATGAGCTAAGGCTCTTCGTGGTTCGCTTACCCCAAAAGGAGCAGCAGCTCTTAAAAGACTCAATATGCTCGACAGGTGTCTCAGGAGCACAGCACAGGCCACTACCTGCATTTGCGTAATCACTACAAAATAAATTTTATTAAGAATCATGCGTGCCTGTTGCCAGTTATTAGATGGAACTTTTTCAACCACAAAACTTCTAAAAACTTGCAGCAGAACGGGCTCTCCTCATTTTTCGTTGCATTTAATCTCCTCTCAGTGAAAACGGAAGAATTGGTAATAGTGACAGCTGAGGAAAAGCTCGGCTGGCCAAAATAAATAGTGTTTTAGATTGATTTTAAGAAATTGACTTCAGTGTGAAGTCTTTTAAGAACTTGAGTGAAGTCCTTTAAGAAAAGAAGATTTCTGTTTCTAGAACTGAGTTAAGGAGACAAAAAATTAGTGTTTTGGGAAAGATTAAGATTTTCTTTACAAAACCTTAGATTTTACTTCAGCTGTCCTGATGATGGATTTGATTAAAAAGTATACCATATATTTATACTGAAAGTATCTTGTATGAAAGATAAAATAATTTCCTGAAACACCCTCTTTGATTTGGGTTTGCTTACCTGTAAGAATGGTTTCAATTTTAATTTATTCTAATACCTAAGCCTTCAGTAGCTCACTGAAGTAAGGGGAGTTCACCTCAATTTATTTCTGTGTATGTGAGAATTTGGTCTTCTGTTTCTCTATTCTGTATTTATAACTTTCATTATAAGACTATCATATATTAAGATTCTTTAATATCTTATAATTGCAAATATGTGGTGGAATGGGAACAAAAAGCAGTATGTGTGATGTGGCCAGAAAAGGCAAGGCGTATGACAGCCCTAGGTGGTGATGTACTGAAAGAGAGAGAAGAGAATATCAGTTAAAAAACATTCCTGTAAAATATGTATAAATGTTGAAGACAACTGTGACTCAAAGAAAAGTTTTATAGCAGATGTAACTTGTATTAGCTTCAGTAACTATGTTTTCTGAATGCAAACTAGTGAAGGACTTTCTTTTCTGTGTCATTTTTTCCTGAGTATATTTAGAACTGATAGAGAATTATTTCAGATATTGTAATGAAACATCATATACGAGGGCATCTGATTTTAGTACTAGTTTTCTTAAAATCTTTTTTATTATCATTTACGCCTCCACACAATTCTGGTAGCTGATTTGATAATTTCAGTGATAAATATTAAGATGATTCTATACTTAGGCAATATTATGAACATATCTATTTCGTTTAAATTGGCTAGCTCAAGGAGTCAGTTTCATGATGTTTGTTTCTCTGAGGGGTTAGATATATTTCCCAATTTTTTGTGTTAAATAGTTTCTCTTCAATATTTATGAGATGATAACAACGCAAAACATTTTCATTAAAATGGAGATATATATGCATTCAATAAGACTGGATAAAGGTCAAGAGAAAAGTGAACTATGAAGAGAACAATCAAATAATAATAACATGACACAGGGTCTTAAGATAGAGAGGAATATTTATTTTCTGAAATGGTAAATTAAAACTGACATATGAAGACATATTTCTGTGTAGAGATGTAGGCATGCTTCACATGATTTTCTCTGAATGTTGTCCATACCTAAATTAAATTTCACCAAGATTAAACTTGTTTAGCTCATATCGATTGAGTTAGAAATTATTATGGAAATTGAGCATCTCAATTCTGTATGAAGTGCCTGCAAATGCAATCAACAGTCGTTAAAGGATTCAAGTTTCAGCAACTTATTTTAACATTTATAACATGGTGCTGGAAACTTGCAATTGTGTATTAATAAATATCCATAGCCAATGTTTTTTACATGAATAAGATTTTGTAGCAGTGTCTGTAATTTTATAGTCAATAGGATGCCAAAGTTTTCATCCTGTGGTTCCCTCTAGGCAATACTCATCAATAATCTGCTAAAATATGTAACTGTTTATTAGGTTTTTTAAATTAGAAATACGTTCTCAGTGGAACCAGAAAAAAAGTCATGCAGCAAATTGGTGGAAATGACCTTTCGGTGAAGATGACAAATGACATCTTAAACCTCAGAGCTACAAACGAACCTGATAACAGTGCTGACTGACATGCATAGGAAAAAAGCCAATCTGTAGTAACCTTCAAGAGTGCTGAGAACCTGCAGTTACCATTGATTTCTTAGAGCACTAAGGCTCTGTATTACTCGTGCTTTCAGCTCCCAGTGTATTCGGAGCTTTACTTCTTGGTCTACCTGTTTAGAAAAACAGCTGCTTTTAAAATTATTGGAACTGTCACAGGCTGGATATTTTTTTTAATAGCTTTAACAGTTATGAAGCATGATGTAGGGTTCTAGAAATGCTTAGGAACTTTACAGTCTCATAGAAATTCCATACCTCAGGCTTTGGAGAAGGAAGCAGTCTGGGGGTATTTACTGATGTCCTGCAATAAACATTGTACCAACTGTGTCCACAGCTGCTGTCTACGTTGTGACCACACTTGACCACGTTGTACTCACATGATGCTGTTGTGACCAATTATGTCACAATAGAAGGGCATGAAGTACCACAAAAAAAATTCAAAATTGTGTTCAAAATTCATACCTGCAAAAAATAGATGCTGTTGAAAATAAAGTTGTAAATCTTGATTAGGAAGAGCAGACAAGAAAGGAATTGTTCCCTTGTAATTTAAGGGGGTGCCTTATCCAAGGTCACAGTTGTAGGAGAGAGACCCTTAAAGGCCTCTGGATAACTATTACAGAATCACAGAATCGTTTTGGTTGGAAAGGACCTTTAAGAACATAGAGTCCAACCATTAGAGGAAAAAAGGACCTCTTTGTTCTGAAAATTATGATAGACATCCAGCTGGTAAGAGTCAGTGGATGAGATCTTTAGTAGGCAACCAGAGGTACAGTACTAAAGTCATAATAGGGATTTCAGGTGATTTTATGCTTCCTGCAGCCAGATTGTCAATGGAGATTGCTACTGGAACGTGCTGGTGACAAGTTCTGTGACTGACTGCACAAAAGGCAACCAGGAGAGAGGTTATTCTAGAGGGGATTTGGGCCAGGATGGAGAAACTGATAGTTAATGGCAGGCTAGAGGGAATCTTTGAGAGTGAATAGGAAATGCAATCTTGGGAAGATGCATAAGAGAACCTTTCTTTGCATGATTCCTCACTGTAGAAGTCAACCTCAGCCAGGTGATTGTTATAATAGTTTGCCAATAGTCAGAAAAAGTTGTCAGTCTCAAAGAGGGAAGAAACCAATTAAAGAATATTCAGGTAAGTTAGGTGTGGTGGGTTTTTTCAGTTAACTGTTGCTAGTTAGCTCCATTCCAAGGTATTTAAAGATTAACCTGATCATATTTTGGAGCCGTTAGTGTCTGTCTCTGTTACTTTGTGGAGAATGAGTAGAGGTGCAGGAGAGCTGGAGTAGAGTAGACATCATGCCGGTTTTCAAAGAAGAGGGAGAGAGAAGTGTTGGTTATATAGGCTAAAGGGATGTGCTGTCATCAGTTTCAGTCCTGGGAAAATACTGGAACAAGTAAATACACACTGCATTTTTAACACCTGAAAGTACAAGAGGAACAGCCATCAGCCCAGGTTTGTCAAAAAGATAAGTCTTTTACTTCTACAGTGGCCTCGCGGACAAGGAAAAGCCTCGAATGTTATATTTTCCTTTTCATAAGACTTTGACACTTTCACACAAGACATGCTTTTAAGCAAGCTGGGAAATATGGTAAACATGCAACTACGACGGGCTGGGTGGAAAACTAGAAACAGTGTTTAGGAAGTAGCTCTCTATCAAAATGAGAAGATTTATTAAAAGGAATTCTGCAGGGATTTGTGGTGACTCAGTGTTTTTAGTATTTTCATTAATGATCTGAATGATGGAATAGAGTGTATACTTATTAAATTTGCAACAATACCAAGCTGGGAAGGACTGCAAGTACACTGCAGGACAGGATTAGAATTCAAAATAATCTTGATAAATTGTAGGTATCATCTGGAAAAATAAGATGCTATTCAAAAACATCAAATCAAGGTGTTTACACAGCAATAACAAACTGCACAAATACGGCATGGAAAATAACTGGTTAGAGACCAGTTCCATAAACAAGATTATAATGGATTAGAAGTTGTATATGAATTTACATTGGTGTCTTCTGTAAGAAAAAAACCCAACATACACATATGGTGGGGGTGGGGGGTGGTCTGCACCACCACAACACACAAGGAAAAGCAGGGACTAGCAGATCGTTCCAATGGTAAGATGTGTTGAATAGTTGGTTTATGTTGTGATCTCTTGATGAAGTTAAATTCATGACTTTTCGATACATGGAGGTAACTCTGATACAGCTTTGTACTCTAAAAATCAGGTCATATGTGAAAAACCATGGACTATACTTCCTCCTATGTAATTTTGCTTAGGGGGGTTATTTCTTTATTTGTTTTGCATAAAGCATACTAATTTGCTTGATTGAGTCAGGAGAGGGTATTGAAAGAGACCAAACCCATAACAGATCAGGACTTGTGCTGATTGCATACTAGGCTGCAGGAATGTAGTGAGGCTGATGTCATATACAAACTTTAGTTAATTTTTAAAGAAGTATCAAACACTGGTCTTTAGATCCTCTAGCAATGAAAATATTCTCTTGAAATGTATTCTTTATGTGTGAGGTAAATTGTGTTCTAGCTCTTTGAGTCCACAGGGCTTTGAATCTTTCTTCTCTGGGATTTTGCAAAAGCCACCCTCTCCTCTGTCCTATTCACCTCCTTGGTGTTACTTGGAAAGTTTTGTGTAAGCTTCGCATTCCAATTTCAATTTGCAGTTATCCTTCTCCAGATCTCCTAGGCTCATCCGTAGATTTCTGGATGATAATATGCTTTATAAAGACACTGCTATACTGTCAAGCCTTTTAATACATTTTAAATGGTTTAGCTCTGTTAATTCCGACACAGAGTTCTTTAAGTGCACGTACAGGTATGAATCTTTGATGATAGTGACTTTCTGAACTTTCTGGTTTTCAGTCCTCACTGCCTGTTCTTTGCTGAAATTGTAAAGTTCAGGCTTCTGTGAACAAAGTGGTAAAAATCAAAAGGAAATACTGTCCTGGTTTTGTGGGGATAAAATTTATAGAGTCACTTTCCTGCTACATTTTGTTTCAGTGTGTGGCCAGCTGTGGGATGGTGATCAGGGCCATTAGCAGTGAAAGCCAGGGCAGCTGCCCCAGGCTGCCCACAGGTGTATTCTGTAACATTAACATCACCTTCACTATAAATGGGAAAGCTGCTGGGGATGGGGGCTCTTTGCTCTCTTCTCCCCTCCATCTTTCACTGCCTTCTCAACAATTGCTGTCCCTGGAGCAACTTGCCACCACGCTGTGGGCTAAGTATGATTTTGTGTGTTTTGTGTTAGCATTGATATTGGTTTTCTTATTTTATTAAATCTGTTTAAATTTCAACCCATGAGTCTCCTTCCTTTTCCCAATTCCCTTTCTTGGTTGGGGAAGGGACACTGGGTGATAGAACAACTGGTTATTGTTTAGCCCTGGGTGCAGGCTAAACAGAGACAAATACGCAGAAAATAACAGTACTTGGATTCACCCACTTCACCCATAATTTGTAGCTCCTTCATTTTAGCATCATCTTCAGAAACCTCATTGGCTTTTTGTTGACAATACATCTGTTCATCTTCTTGGTACAGAAGTTGCTCCTAATGTTTTGGTATGCTAATAGTGCGCAGTTCAACACTCCTACTCCTTGTTTCTCATCATTTATATTAATGCAATGAACAGAAATTACTTTTTCCAATTTGTACTGATACAGTACGCTGACTATATAATTTCTTCCTGGGGCACCCTTTGTTCCTGAAGCTGAACAGCACCTTGAGGATTCTTTAATTCTCTTCAGATTAATCTAATTGACCTTAAATTCTTCTGGAGTGTTGTATTGCAAGAGTTTCCAGTTGCTCACCCCGCACTTGCTCTCATATACCAAATTTCCTTCATATTTCTCTTCTTTTAAGGCCTGAAGGTAGAAAGCAATCTCTGTGGTGTTTATGGATGGAACAGTTTTTTAAAATCTAAATTTTGAATTTTTGAGTTGGTTTAGACAGCAAGGGATTAGCATGGAACATGTTTTTGTCTCTTAACAGCCATATACCATGTTTAGTATTTAAATCACTAGAAATTTGTAAAGATGAACTGTTTAGTTTGTGGGACCCTGTCTGTGAGTTCAGGGGGTAGCAGATGAAGGGATGTGGTGGCACTGACTCGGTTTAGGTTTGCACTTAAGCTGTTCCCAGTTCCTTGTTTGGATCACTAGACAATCCTTCTTTAGTGCACACACAAGTTTGTGTTTGTGTACGAGTATCATCATATCCCATGAAACGTAGACACTGCTTATGAACTGATGCTTCTGCAGAAATGATAAGGACCTTTATTTGTAAAGTGTTCTTAGCACAGAAGTATAGGCAATGCAGGAAATTGTAGATGTTTGCACTTTGAGAACATTTGCATTTACTGGAGAAGATGATGTTGCATTTAACTTACTAGAATTAAATTTATATGTAGTTACTGCTGATGTAAGTTATGTATTCTGTTTGAGTTCTTTTGCTTCCTCCTTAACAGGCTTATTGGTACTAAAACTGTGTGGTAAGGTTTATTTTGTTTAACCATTTCTATTTTGCTTAAAACTGTTGTCTCTTAAAAGAAATCTGGTACTAGCAGGAAATGGGAGATTTGGTCTTTTTTTTTCTTAAATAAAAAAAGGCAAAGACAAGCTGAACTGTAGCATTAGAACACAAGAGAAAAATGAATACTTGGAAGATGAGTATGCTCAGAAGGAAGAGGAAGGACAGAGGAAATAGAGTAACAGTTGTAAGATGATCCTTGTAGTTTCATTCGTAAGATGATCCTTGTAGTTTCATTCAACTATTTTCTTTTCTCTTCTTTTTTTCCAAATACCCTCTACCAGTGCAAAAGAAAATAACTATGCTGTTTACGTATCTGTGCAAAATCTTTTTCTAGTGAATGTGTGCTGTACATGCAGTGATTAATTAGGCCCTGTAAGATGTCATTAAAGAACACAACCCAGGAATTTCTATAATATACTGATAGACCAGCATTGGTTAGTTTTACTTTTTGGATGAAGGACATTATGTTTTTTCCTAATCTCTCTAGGGGTTTATAGTTCTGTTTGTTTGTTAAATTGTAATAGGCAGCAATGGCCTTCAATTATAAAATCGCATTTTAAAACTAGGGAGAACTATCCCTGTAAGAAGTACTATGGTATGATCTTCTTTTGGTGAGAAAGAAAATCTGTAAAACTTTGTTTCTGGGTCTGACTTTTATGTCAGGCAACTTTCACCACTGATTATACTTCTGTTCCCTTTCACAACTCAAGGCCTTTTCCATAATGGTGACCATTTATCTAGACAAAATGACCCTCTAGTGCCCATTAGCACTGCTTATGAAATGGCAGCTAGGATGTGATGTGTTACCTGCCTCCTGTGTAGAAGTCCCAGTGGCCTCTGAATGAAAGTACTAATCTTATTTGAAAGTGTATAGCTGGCTTCTGCAAGTAGACTGTTGTTTGGACGTGGAGATTCAGCTGCTTCTATTGGCAAACACTGATGAGGTTAAAGGGGTTTCAACAGTCTTATAGGGAGACATATTTATTCATTATTTAAAAATAGCAAAGAAAATCAACAAGTAATAATCTCCTTCCCATTCTCCAGTTTATTCCAAATACATGTTAAAGATATCACTGAAAACACACTGAGACAGATACAGAAACTGATTTGATTTTTGTGTATTTCAAGTTCTTGTATTCTTCAGTACCTTTGTCTGAGCAGATTTAACTCCTTTTTAGTCATTTTTTTAAGAATTTAAGGCCACCACTTTATATTAAATATAGCAGAAATATTTACAGTGTGCTTTGCTTTGTTTTGCTTTACCCTTTTAGCAGACAGATGATGCAGCACAGACCGATGGCCAGCAACAGACACAATCTTCTGAAAACACAGAAAACAAATCACAGCCGAAACGGCTTCACGTCTCAAATATACCATTCAGATTCCGGGATCCAGATCTTAGACAAATGTTTGGTGTAAGTAATCATACTTTGTTTATGCTTCTTTGTGTTTGCATTGCAATAGGTATTTTATTTTATAGTCAACCGTGAGAACAGTATTTCTGATGTAGGCCGTTTAGCCATTTTCAGTAAAGACTCTCTTTTCATTTATTTGTAACCAAACACCCGATTTGCCAGTCACAATTGGGCAAAGAAATTCTACTGATTCTACTATATGTGATACAGATGAGTGTATTCTATGTATTGTGCTGTTTTGTATTACATTCAAAAAAGCTACCTACATTGGCTTAAAATATTGAATGCATATATATTCCTGCTGTACACATCTGGATGTATATGCCTGTATTTATTGATTTTGAAGAGCATGATCTAAAATAGTCAATACTTGACCTCACGAGCAAGGGACCCAAATCTATAGAAGTAAGACACGGGCTGAATTTAAGCAGGAAGTCCAGGAGTAGGAATCCTCACCCGTCCCCACAGGTATTGTAGGTCTGTAAGCTTCTAAAGCCTTTGCCAGTATTTTTCTATAAGCCTCTCACTTTTTGCTTCTGCCCAGGCCATTAGCTCCCTTCATGTGCATTGGCTGTGTTTCACACGTCTCATACGTGCCATCAATTCTAGGCTCATAACCCTGAGAGGTTAGACCTGGCTTCTTCTCCTTGCTCCAAGAACTCTTAGGTTTATTTTGAAATGTCACTAAATAAAATCTAGAAATAGTACTTGGTCAGCTATTAGAACCCAGCTTTTCCTTTTCCAGGTTAGCACTCTTGGATATTTGTGTTCCTCTTGCTTTCTTATTTCTGAGGTGCTAAGGCTTCATTCTCTTCTGCATCGCAGTTTGTTATACAGTGCAGCATCAAGTACTTCATGGCACTGTACTTCTCTCCATCTTTCGTGTTCAGTTCAGATTTTTAAGTTCTTCTAATGTCTTTGTATGTGAGCTAAGACATTGTGTTTTTCAGTATTTATTTGTATGAAGTGAAGGAAACAGTTGCTGGAAAAAGAAACCTGGTATAGTATCTGGAAATGAGAGTGACTGTTTTGCTGTATCTGACTTGCTACAAGTAGCCTCCCCTAAATGCAGCTTACAGCACATCGGCAAAATAGCAGAAGGCATAATAATTAACCCTCTAGGGGGAAATATGCAAATTTATTTAAGTTAAACAAATCACTTAAAATAGATATATTTTCTTTGAAAGTACATTAAATGAAGGGAATTTTTTTTTTGAGGGATTGTAGTAATTTATAAGTGAATAAAAACTACATTTCTTGTCAGTATTTCTAAGTCTTAGGTCTCAAAAGACTAACACTGGAGAATGGATGGAGTTTTCCAGCTTTAGAATGACTTGGTAACAGTAAACTTTTAGCTTCTGAATTGACAGAAAAATTAAATTTCTGCAAGTGTGAGTTGAAATATCTGATACGAAATATGGTAACGCTGCATTGTGACCACGTTATGCACATAGCAGATGATCTTTTTACATGGACATAAATACAGCAGAGGATTGTTTAAAGATTAAATCAATGTCTGCTTATACGCTAAAGTTGCAGTTAAAACATTAAATAGATGGTGAATGCAAGAACGTAAAATAAGCCAAGGGATAACAAATGATGGTTGATTTTCATAACCAAGTTGAAACACTTTAATAAGCTAGAGAAGGAATACTGTCCTTTCTGGCCTGTAATTGTTTATTATATATTAAAATACTAAAGTATAGGCTAATTTCTGCAGTTCCTTGGACTATTGTTAGGTTACTCTTCATTTGCCTGCCTCTAATTTCTGACACAATAGGTTGTGTCACTTATCAATGTTAAGACTGTACTGCGTGTTAATGACATACGAAATAAGAGAAATGACCCACTGATGCGTTACAGTGTCACATCACAAAATGTGTCATAGCAGAAGGTGTTCTAACTAAACACTGCCCGAGTCAAACATTTATTCTCTTAGTAAGGCAAGTCCAATAGAGCCATTTTCTTTGGGATAGCAACTGTGGTCGAGTTTTGTATGTGTGAACAATGCCTAGATGATTGTGATTGCTATTCTAAGGTCAATAATAATAACAGTTACTATTAATATTATAATAAAAGTGCAATTCTGAGCAGGGAAAAATCCCCAATGAGTAAGATCTGTTCTAGTTTTTGAAATTATACTCCAGTAAGACTAGAATTGCTTAGGGACTAATAGTTATCCCTTTTCAGCAAGGGTGGAGAGAAATCCTCACTACTTGAGGCCAGTGACAAAACTCCCAGCTTGTTTAATCTTATTTCTGTAAAGCCAAAGTAACCAAACTCCTTTACCTGTCCCAGAAAGCAGCTACAAAAAAGTCTTCTGAAACAAAGGTTCTTCAGAGGGAAGGATGACCAGGGGGCAACAACATTCACGCAGCTGTTAATCCTGTCTTGTTAGTGATGTTGTTTACACTCCAAGCAAATTAACTGGTAGCATATTACATGTGAAAAAAACAGTGATGGCAGGTGGACTGGATGGATCACAAGGAAGTAGCCTACTCTGTGCAAAGACAGAATAAAAAAAAATAAATTTGGGATTTCACTGTGATCACGGTTTAATGATTATTTCCTCTTTGTCAGGTGGTTTCACTGAACTTAAAGTTCATAAATGCATATGTGGAATGATAGTGACAAGTGTAATGATATGTACGATTTAATTGTAGTATTGATCTGGCTCCTCTTCAGAATGTCTTTTGTGGTGCTTGACTATCTTTGATTTTGTATTCTTTAACTTTTTTTATGTGGTGCACCATTTTCTGCAACAAACTATTTGTACTGTATATGATAGAAGTGTCGAAGTTACCTTATTTTCATGTAACTTTTCTATTTCTTTGCAGCAATTTGGTAAAATCTTAGATGTTGAAATTATTTTTAATGAGCGAGGCTCAAAGGTAAGCAGTTTAATTCACTCATGGAATTTTTTAATTTGTTTAAAATATTTGTATGAGTAAAAGGAAACAACTGCACTGCTGTAAAAAATAATGTCTGAAATTCTGTGTTAGTGAAAATAATCTTCTGAGCTGTCATGCAGTTTCCTAAGCAGTATGAAAATCATTGGACTCATTTTATATCTTTTAAAGGGGGTAATTTTAGCTGCTCCAAACTGTCATCTGTTTTATGGGAACGTTGATTTCTGCTGTCTTTATTCTTCAGTGGTAATTATCTTGTTTATTTTACAAGATGAGTCCATACTTACAGATATTTGTAGACAGGTTTGTATTAGTACAGGTATTTTTTTCCCCTATTGAAATGAAAGATGATAATGATAACCAATAACTATCCTCTTTAGTAATTAGCTGAGAAAATATGTCATTGTTCTAGATTATCTAAGTGCAGATGTTTTCCTCTTTAGTTAAAGCTTCAGTACACCAACCCTTTGAAAACAATCTATTTTAACATTTATTTGATTAAAAGAGTTCTTATTGTATTGCAAACATTTAATTTTTTTGTGTAAATTACTTTGCCTTAAATGCATACTTCAATTTATTCAATGTTTAAAAAAGAAAGCAAGATAGAATGGCTGTGACTGCATTAGCATCATTAGCTGCTGCAAAACTGTAGCCCAATATGCTTCACCTATGATATCAGCTGCATTATAAGGGTTAATGTGTATGTCATATGCACGATATCTTTTTCCTTTTTCTCCCATATCAGACACCCTAGAATGTTTATCCACCAATGCTTCAGTCTTCCTGGAACTCTTATATATGATTTCGTATTAGTGATGGAATTCTTTTCCTGTTATAGACATACTCTAATCTGTCCTTTTTTTAAAGAATCAGATTTATCATAAATCTCTCTTAAATCAGATATTTTTTAATTCTGTTAATTTTTCCCTTAATGTTTGCATTTATATTCTAAATTTAATGCCATCACTTCTTTTTTTTTTTAGATAGAATAGCTGAAATTTCCTGGTTTATATTCCAAAATTATTCCGACATTCATTAATTAGTTCCCTTGCCTGCTAGCCCAAACCCAATTGGAACATTTACTGTTTTTTTTTCAGTAAACAAACAAAATGTATGGAATTTGGTGGCTTAGAATCTCCTTCTCTGTCTGAAATTTATTATCATTAAATTATGGCTGTTCAATAGTGTTTGCAAAAGATGTTGATTGTCCAGAACCTGCTTCTACTGGAAAGTATTATAAATATCAAGAGACATCCCATACCTGCCACCTTTGGTTGGTCTGTTGAAGATGGAGTGGAACTGAGTACATGTCATGGTGGTGGTAGTTTACGTATTTGTTTAGCCATTAAATCTTACATGTGTAGCCCCTTTAACCACTACGACTGCATCAGACTGCATAAGAATAAGGCTTTTTAAAACTACTTGAGGGATGGGGTGAGGAGATATTTCTGAATTGATTTTTTTTAACAGTGGTCTTGCCATAGTGAAAACATCCCAGTGCCTTGTGCTAAAACCAAGCTCCTAGAAAGGATTTCACAAGGAAGAGGTTTTTCTAGGTAGGCTTGTAATGTCACTACCTCTTAGACACTTTGTGTTAGAGACTCGAAGACCAATTCTTATTAAACACTTCTGTGCTGACCAGTGCTGTGTTGGTGCATCCAAGCTGGCTCGGAGTAAGCTGCTGAAGATGCTTAAAGCAGTTCTGTGATGCACCTCATCGCTTATGTATGCTGCTTCTTATCTTGTTTAGAGTTATTTCAGGTATAGCTACATAGTATTTTGATTTGCAGAAGCACCCTTAGATTCTCCCAATTAAATAAAAAGTTGAAAAATAGGATTAGGAATAAGAGGAACTTTTTTTTTTTAATCTGACCATTTCATGTCCATTCTGTAGGATTTAAGATGCACCAGATTAAAGTCCCATTCCTGGCAGTGCTTATCTATGTTTTCATAAAATCTCACTGAAACTGAAAGGACTACTAAGTGGTCTCAGACTGAGTACAGGTAAAGTTTGCAGGATCAAAATTTAAATTTGTTTCTAGCTGCAGTTTGACATAAAAGAATTGCTAGAAATTTCTTTGTTTCTGTTTTTGTTCATTTCTTTTTATTCCAGTAATTAATGTTGAAAAAGATTCTTGCAAAAACAACAGAAGTGAGCTTATTTTCATACCATAATAGTTAAGAAAAATGGAATTGCAGATTCAAAAAACATAACTCTGCAGCACCACCATAAAGTATAAAATAGTTTTGCAGAAGGGAGTCTCTCCTTAAAAGAATGCCTAAAACAAGACAAGTTTCATACTACACACTTCTGTTTGTTTGGGGACGTAATAATAACTAAGATGACTTTGCTAGAATTGTATGGCAACACTGATGACATTTGAAGCTCTTCTTTTTATAAGAATTGCAAGAATTTCAGTATTGTTCTGGTATAGATCCTTCTTACAACCTGTGTTAAAAAAATGCAGCTTATCTTAGCCAATTCTTGAAGCTGATGATTAAAGTAACATTAAAAACTTCTGGTAACTTACCTTTCTCTGCATTTACCACTCATCTTGGAAGGACAATCTGAAATATAGCTTCCATTACTGTGCATATTTCAACGCTACTCTGCTGTTTTAACACTGAAGCTCTCCGTGGAGCTTCGAATGGCTTTTGTCTCTGGCACAATTGCAAGGCTGCAAAGATACAGGAACATCAACAAGTACCATTTTTTTACAGTTGTAAATTAATGCTCTATAAAGCTATATACTACATATATACTTTCATAAATCTGTGTGTATATGTATTAATATATATCTAGTATATATTATAGTAACATGTATTTCTTTAAATAAGAAGAGCTCCAAAGCACCTCCCAAATTAAAACAGAACCTTCTCATGTACTAACTTGGCTATTATTAAATCATTTAACAGACTTGAAAAATAAAATGCAGAAGTTTACATTACTGGTTAATAAAATACATAGTCTGCTAAGCTAACGTAGCTGTTGAATCAGCTGCATGTAGAATTAATGTTAACGTGTTTGTGTAGATGTTTGAATGTGTGATGAATGAATCTATGTTCTGTGATGTTCTGTGACTGAGTTTCTGTGTCAGCTAGGTAAAATTAAAGATTTGCATAAAAATAAGAGCTTAACTTAAGTAGTGTTAATTATGAGAATAAGTACAACATAAGAAATTAAAAAATTACAATGAGTATTCTTTTCAGAATCTTTGAAGTTCCTATCTTGTCTTGGCTTGTGACTCCACTTCATATATTTTTCTAATTTTTTAATGTAATTTGGTTTTTATCTTTCCCTTCAGTCATTTGAAAAAAAATAACTGGTAGTGCTGTGAGCTAAGAAGACTGATTCAAAATTTTGACTAAACAACTCCCACCAAATGTTTGCAATTCTGAGAAGGGGCAGTTGTTCAGCAGGGAGGAGAGGGGAGAACAAACACAGTTGGGAGGATTTATGCTATTGCATGGAGCTAGGCTCGTTGGATCGGTGGTTTCAATGATGTCTGCTGCTCTGAAATTTTCTTAATGGCATCTTAAATTATGAGCTTTTTTTTTTACAGAGCTTTTACAAGCTGGGAGGGAGCAGTTGAAGAAGAAATAAAAGTTAAAGTTGAGGATGAGTTTAGGTGTAAGAAAAGCCTTTGCAGGCATCTAAAACATAGGGATTAGCACTGAAGAGGGGCATTTGCTTTCCCTTGAACACTCCTGATGCTTTGGGGAAAAAGAGTTACATCCTCAGTGTCTCGTGACAAGCGAGGTCGTGGCTTTGTGCTAAAATTGTGGAGGGTAGAGTGGAGAAAATGTGTGGAATCAGATGTTCTGAGAATGGCTTCAGCTAGAAGTGGACCTGCTGATAGAGCACTTCTGAGCTCAGGCTTCAGTGTGCCTTTAACAGAGAAAAACAAAAAAAAAGAGCAACAGACAATGTATTCAAGCTACTTTGAAGAGAATGGAACAGGAACCGCTACTGTGTAGAGATGTCACTTTCTGTGTTATAAATGGGCATAAATAAATGTTTTCTTTGAGTAAACTCCAATAACCCAAATAACTCTCATAATGATCCTGATAGTTTCTTAACTCTTTTTTTGTTGATTAATTTTGTAGTTCATATCCATTGTTTTTCTCACTGCTCAGTGTCAGTTTTGCCTTAGTTTCATATTTAGTCTCTTCTTTGTATAAAATGTATAAATAAATGTATAAATATCTTTACTTCCTTTTTTTTTCTTCTTTTTAAAATCAGTCACCATGTACATAATAGGTAGAACTGCAGAGAGTAAGTGGGTGAATACTGACCACAAAACTTAGCAAATGGACTGGACAATGAGGAGACATGATGCATGGCTTACTGGTGAGGAACAGAACAGAGAAAAGCTTTAACTCTGTAGTTCAAGTTAAAGTAACAGTAAAGAAAAAGGTCGTAGTAGGACTTCAAATATGTGCAGCAATGCCTGTTCTTTATAAAGCAGCCAGGTGTAACTTGCAAATGTTTCTTGTTATGAAACACCAAGGATATAGAAGCTTATTTGCTCAGATAAGTTTGGGAAAGCATGAAAAGGCATTGTAGTGCTAATGTAAGAATTACTTCAAAGGGTTGGTGTATGTTTCTAAAATGTTTTTCGATGTGTGATTTTTTTAAAAAAATATTTACCATTGTAAACAGTGTTTAATTTAACTTAGCACAATAAAAAGAATTTTAGTAGGATTGGAAATGTTTGTTCAGCCTAATATTATAAAGCAAAGCATTTGTCATAGGCAGAGTTTCATATTTGTTGAGTATTCTCCTGTCCCACTAACACGGGATTCTGGAGTTTTACCAGTTGCATGTTCTAATTATGGAAAGCCATATACATAAATAGTAAATGAACCAGTTTAAACTTATTCAAAACTTTTGCATTTTTATTCCTTTATCAGAATTTCTTTTTCTATTCACATCATGTGATTTTATTTGATCTGTTAATACAAGAAAGTTTACACTTTGTTCTAAAAGTACTTCTGTTTTGTTGGTGGTTTTCTTTTTTCTTTTATAAAAAAATAAGTAAAGGCTGTATAGTTTGACAAGTTTAAGTTACCCTAGTGTTGCATGGGGACAATGTTTCTTACGATCACGACAGCATGATTAACTAGGCAATGTTTTAGAGTATATTGACATTCAGTGTTGAATTTTGTGCACATGTTTTTTATTTTGTTGAGATATCTGCATGTCATTAAAATGTGGTTCATTTTCTTTTCTCATTAGTTCATTTTTTTCTATGTGAAGACACTGTAATTTATTTTAATTTCATTTTCTTATTGTTAGATTTATTTTCCTCTGTAGTGACATGTAGAAAGGTATTTTTGGTATCATTCTTTGACTTTCTCAGAGGGTATGATCTAACTGATGACAGAAAAAATTTGTTCACATTTGTCGCTTATTTATTGCACATCTCAATACAATTATAATTTTTCTAATTTGCATGTTACAGAAATGAAGCAAGGACAAGAAAATATTAAATTAAAGAGAGAGAACATAAGCAAACAAGTGGTCATTGACTGAAATAATAATGTGCATGTTGTTTTCCCCCCTTCTCCCTCCTGCATGCAGGGATTTGGTTTCGTAACTTTCGAAAATAGTGCTGATGCGGACAGGGCGAGGGAGAAATTACACGGCACCGTGGTAGAGGGCCGTAAAATCGAGGTGCATGTTCAAAATATTTTCCTTTTCATCTTTTTTATAAATGTCTGCTTCACTCTCATTTGTTGTTTCAGATGCATCATTGGTGTCTTCTGTGTGCTCCCCTTTCCCCTTCCCATTGTTTATATATATATTTATATATAAAGAGAGAGAATCTGGCCTTACTTGGGTTTTTTATTATTATTTCTTTTGTAATTATTATTATTATTATCATTATTGCTGAAAGGTGGATGACAGAATTGAAAAAACAATGAAAGCTTTAATATTTTGAAGTTATGATTTTGGATGTTTTGTAAATCAATGGGTGCAGTAGATTCCAAAAAACCAGCCAACAAAAAAAAAAGAAAAAAAAATTGAGAACAACAAAAAAAAAGTGTGACAGACAAACCAAAAACAAACAAAAGGTTGGTTTTTTTTTTTGTTTGTTTGGTTTTTTTTTTTTTTTGCTGCAGGGTTGATGCGGGATCCACAGTGGCTTTCAAAAAATTCAGATTGGGAAAGAAGCATCAAAAGACGTGCAAGAAAAAGAAACAAAGCCAGACTAAAGACCGACCAATTCTAACATTTAATCTGAAATGAAACCATCAGGCTACTTTGGCTGGATGGCCTGAGCCATTGGTATCTATTAAAAAAGCAACACAAATGCGTTCTAGTACCACTGGATCCCCTTCAATACTGCCTCAGTCATATTTGTTAGAATAAAAAAAATACCAATTGAAAATGCTGTCGTCTTTTGAGTAAGATGTTGCATATTTTGCCTTTTCATTTTCCCCCTTCGACGGTAGCGCTTAGGGCCCTCACCAAACTCTCAGTAACCATGGTAACTGTATACATACCCATGCTGGCGATGGTGCTGAATGGTAAGTGGAGAAGTCCATCTGCCGTTTCACGTATTTAGCGCTGATATACCACGTGAATTTTTTTGACTTGTTGTATTAAGTTTTCTTGATGCTACATTTTTTTCTATATTGGTACGCCTGTAATTGAGTGTACGTTTTAAGCAAGCCTGGGAGGCACTGATTGGATTGAGGATATGACTTCGTGCACATCTTACTCAGATTGTTAACTCCATATTGTGTTAAATAATGCACCCTCTTTTTATCCTTTTGTTAGCTGTGATTTTAAAGCTTGAATGATTTTGTTAATTCTTGCAATGAAAAAGGCTCTTGTTCCAAGTGTTGAATGCTAGATGTTGCTTTTCCAATGGTACTTCTCTTCTAAAGGGTTATGTTGCACACTGCTAAAATTCGTTTGTCCCTTTTTTTGACATTTTCTTTGTTTCCTTGTACCTTGTCTCTTTCCCTTCTACTCCACTGCATGTTCCTTCATATAATATTTTTTTCTGTTTTGAGTATTTATTGTATCAGTGTTACCATGGAATACAAGCATGCTCTTAAGTCTTAAATTATGCAGTACCTTTTAATTTGCTTTTAATGTCTTTTTATTAAAGTTTAAATGATATGATGTTGCTTTATTGAAATGATTTGTAAGTTAAAATGGTTATGAAAGTAAATGTAATTATAAATCGTATGATTTTGTTATGCACCTGTTGCCTTCTAGAAATTAAATTGCATTTTATTTTTACATGACTAATAGCAGTAATAATGCATGCATTTAATAGTAGCACGGACCCTCCCTGTAACCCTTTCTAATCCAGTGTTCTATGTGCTTAGGTAAATAATGCAACAGCACGTGTAATGACAAATAAAAAGACCGTCAACCCTTACACGAACGGTAAGTGCATGAGATCTCAGTGCTTTGTTTTAATGTTAGTGCATGCGAAACCTCGCTCTGCTGCTGAATGGGTGGACTCATCTCGTCATGGAGTGTCCTAGTCTACATCGCCTGCATCTCCTTGGGCTCAGGCTTTGTCCAGTGACCTAAAACATGGTATGGCTGGGCATAAACTCCGCCTGTGTAGAGTTCAGCCAATTTGCAGCCATGGGGGCATAGCAGGCATCATTTTGCCTGACTGGAATCTGAGTGTTTAACCGCAGTGGCTTTTGTATAGGAAAATATACCTGATAGGAAAGCATTGTTCTCTTCTAGCTTTGTGCAGTGTTAATGTTGCAATGAGTAAACTAATCGGAAGATTCACTTTTGCTTGGATCATGGAGGTAGGGAGACTAGTAAGAAGAATGTCTCTGTCAGGCCTGAGGTACTTTTTAGTACCAAGACACGCATCTAGCCAAATATAATTTTCTGTCTTCTTTCCACAATTTGTTAGAAGTAAAGGGCAAATGGTAATTGGGTGCTGCTTCCATTTTTTTTCCCCTGGAAAAATCTTAATTCCAAGCTATCTAAAAAAATTCATTTTAACGCTGACCTAAGTCAGTATAATGTTGTACATGAATGATAATAATCCATAGATATTTGAGGGGTTTGGAGGCAATACATTTTAAAAATGTTTTCTTTGGCAGCATTTGATCATGTGCTTGAGTTGTTTGCATTTGCTAGTTCAGAAAATTCTAACAAGTTCCTGACTCAACAACATCAAACAATAATACATCAATTAAAGTTAATTGCAATTACATTTTCCAGTTTTACTAGACTGTGTAGTTACAATTATTTGCTTTTCAATTTAATTTAGTTTTTCCCATCCAGTGAAAAGCAGCTGAAATCTGCATATAAAGGTTTCCATGGGCAGATTAGACTCTTTTCCATTTTGAAATATAATGGATCTGATTTTCTGTATCTGAGGTCTCATTAGTGAGGTTTTACTAAAACCCAGGGCAAACAGTAGCTTTATTTTTTAATGAGAGAGTCGTGATTCTTTCCTACCACAGTAAAAATAAAATACAGTGATGGTTTGCATTTGCCATGTGATAATTGAGCTAGTTAAACTGATCTGGAGAAGAAGAGTCTGAATTTCCTCATGCTTTCTCAGAAACTGTTTTCTTCCTTGTTTTGTATGTAAATGTGGAACTTGGTAAATGATGCAGATGGGAAATCTTCATTTTTACTGGCTTTAAAACGTCTCAGTGAATCTAGTGAGAGAGACACAAAACTTGACTGGATCACATAACAAGATTTTGTTGCAATAAGGAGCTAAATTAACTATATGCATATGATAATATGAACTTTGTCTGCTATTGTAATGATAAAAGGATAAAAGTAGTTTTGTTATAAGTTATGATGTAAATTTTGTATTCATATTATCCTAAGGCTACAAAACTGTTAATTAGCAAGTAACACGGTACATGTCAGCACATCCAGTGCTGAAGAAAAGGAATGCTGGAAATAGAGATGTGAGGTTTTTAGGAATCTGGTTTTAGAGGAGGTTCACCTCTGTGTCCCACACTGCAGGATTACTTAGGTCATACTTTATTGGTTATTAATATCCAGAACCAGAATGATGAAAATCTGCTGTTCAGTGTTTCCCCACTTGAAGTATTTTGTGTCTGTTGTTTTCCATCCTGTTCCATCTGGACTAGATCTCACTGAAAGCATGAAACATCCTGTCTAGTGCATAAAAATTAACATTTATGTTTGTGCATCCATATATCCAAGGTGTTGCATGCAGGATGTTCTTTTGCACACCTTTTGATAACTATCTACCAAGGCAAACTCTGGTTGTAGTTCATACATTTTTTTTTCCACTTTTTTTAATGTCTGTGATCCCCTAAACTAAACACTCAAGGAGAATCATGTTCTTCTTGCATAATCATTACAAGTGACACAGAATGAAGTGTAGACGTGCAAGGTGCTTCATTTAGTTTAATCAGTGCTTCTATTATCAGTCATCCTGACGTATGATTCTAGTTCTTTATCATTTTGTCAGGAATTAACCAGTGCTGTAGCTGATTATTAAAGATTATTGTTGTCTAAAACAACAGTCTCATCTTTTAAATAAAATATAAGGCTAGTTTTTCTGTGTTCTTCTACAAGCATATTAACACTTGCAAGATCCTTCTGATGCAGATAGCCAGAAACTTTTTGTTTGCACATGCCTGTCTCTTCAGAACCGCTTACTTTTTAATGTGTAGCTTTGTTTTTCAAGGAGTATGTGGTGACTGACGTGCTATAGGCAGGTATTCAAAATGTAGTTGGGTGACATGTTGTATTATATGAAAACATCAGGCACTAAGATTTGTTGTAATTTAAAAATAAGATACGCTCTGTTTTGTCTTTCATTCCTGAATACTGCCGGTTGTTTGATAACTGGGCTCATGTTGTAGGTATGATTGCAAAAGTCAGTAGACTTCAAAGCACAAAAACCTAGACTTTTTTAATATATGCAGCTTCATTCAAATAAGTGGTTTGATTTTGTGTCCTAGATGGTTTTTAAAGTAAGTATGCTTTCCAGTGACTTTTGATGATTCCTTAAATGAGCAGTTAATAAATACTCTGTTGCTAGGAGAGCTTTTTTTGTGCGAGTTTGTTATCAGACAGGATGATTTTGATGGCTGACCTCACATGCTTTGGAGGTAGAACTGCCTTTTCTTTGCAAATAAATTCAGTGTCAGGAGTTCTACTTGTTGGCAAAGCTATTTCAGAGACATTTTTAGATGTTCCAACCTATCCTGTTCACAGTTATACTTTTTTCTGATGCCTGTGTTACAATTCAGGATGCTCATCCAAGCATTGTAGGGAACAGAGAATTATGTGCAAGTAGATTCAAAGAACCACAGCGATGAATGAGGAACATGAAAGAGTGATCAGTAGAGGGCTACGTACGTTTTAATGTTTATACTTGTGGTGTCTTGAATTTGAGCCTTCTGTTGATCTAAACTTAGATTCAAATTCCCAGGTAGTGACTATTACCACAGTTGAATTCCCTCCCACTCCCCTTTCCTCCCCTCTGTTTGCAAGCAGGAGGAAAGCAAATGGTGTCACAGGGCTTCTTTCCCACAAAGCGTTCCTCCGGCCACGGGTGCCTGTCAGGCCTGTGAAGTGAAAATAATCCTCTCTGCATTGCTGTGCCCCACTTTCTACCAAAGCTTGTTACACTGTGCAGTATGATTATTTCTGTCCTGTTGGCATACTTAACCTGTATTTCTTTTGATGACTGTACGGGGTGGGGTTTTGGGGCAGGCAGAGGGGTTGTTTGTTTCCTTGTTCGGTTTTTAAGTTTTGAGCTTTTCTAGTTTCAACTTGAGGAGGAGATGAATATTATGACAGTAAGAAAAATGCACAAAATTACACCCACTGCAGAGAATTTGCCTCCTCCGGCTGCTGAAGTAGGGTTACTTGGCAGATGCTCGCTTGGGTACATCGACTCCTGTCACACTTGATTAACCCACACAGCTATGGGCCAGCACATTGCTAGCTGACAAGATAAAGTTAAATTTAATTACTGTTATTTTCATGACAACTGAAGTATTTCCTGTGTAAACTTCAAAAAGTTAGATGAGACAGCCATCACTGTGAGAGAGGTAAAGAACTGAAAGATGAGAGTGGCTTTCAGCTGTGAAGAACAATCTTCCTCTTCCAAGATTTTTTTTCTTCCTCTCAGACAAATTGTGGTGCTCTTAGTGTAACTTAGAAGCCGAGAGGTGTCTGTCAGCTTCTTCGACAGCGAAAGCTGACAGATCTGAAATTCAATCCAATCTTTCATTTTGGATGGCGTTGATCATTGGTCTTTTGAGGAAGGAATGAATTTGAGATATTAAATATTCCATAAGCTATAAAAAACTGGATTTTTACTGAAAGTCTCAAAATTTGGATGATTTTCTATCACACAAAATTTGGCTAAAAGTATTTGTTATACTGCGACATTCCTGAATATAATCCTATAGTATGTAAAATTGAAGGGTCAGGTAAAAATCCAGTGATATCTTCAGGAGGAAAGTGATTGTAACCCTTCTTGGTTGGCCATTTTTCAGCTTCCGTAATTGTCTTTTAGATACATATAGCAACTGCAATTACTTTTGCACAGCAATTGCGTGCAATGCTGCTCTTCACTCTGAACTTATTAAGGAGTTGCATTTCAAAAACACCCCTCACCTCTGTTACTGAACAGTTAATTACTGGTAAATAGTTACTGTGCATCAGATAGAGATAGCAGTATTTTATAGAGTAGGAATAGCTTTCCTTTTTTGTTATTATTGAGATTTTGTATTACACTTTTTCAGTCTTACAATGCATTATGGTTTTATGATCTTCTACTGTGCTTTTGCATTGCATGATATGGCCAAGGCGGAAACAAGCCACAATACAGTTTGCATTTAAATTCTTCTAGTCTTGGCTCTTCTAATTCTGAAAAGCCTTCTTGTCCCTGTCTTGATTGTATTTTGTTTCCAGCAGCATAGTTATAGGATCTATTTAAAATACCATAATTCTAGAGTTTGAGATGCTTTTGCTCAGGGTTTTTTCCTTATTCCCATTTACAAATGGTGCTTCCCACTCCTCTGATTCAAGTGTGCTTTTGGAAAACCCCTAATTTTTCAGTCCCAGTGGTTCAAATAATTGTTCAAACACTTAAAAGGTGTGGGTGGGGGATGTTCTGTTTCGATGGAGTTTGGAGTTAACTGGGAGTGGATCCAGCTGTGGCTGAGCAAAGCACAATAACTGGTGCTTTACCCCAGCTGAGAACGCTGATGAGTTTGGCAGTGTTCTCTCCCGCTGCTGTCTTACCCCTTCCCCGTCAGTTCCTCGAGCATCATTGTCTTTAGCATTCCATATGCTTTGAACACAGGCCCTGCTTCTGCAGCAAACCTGTGCTCTCCAGGCGTACCTAGAAATGCTGCACAGGGTTCAAGGGCACAACGGCAATTATCTGGAGTTTGGCCAGAATAGACGATGCAGAATATCTGTTGGTTCTGTGCTTTGGTTTATGCCAGCTGTGGGAGGACAGTGATTATTTAAGACAAAGGCAGTGGCTGCATTTGTACCACTTAAGAGCTTTGCAGAATGTGACTGCAGCATTTTCTTACATGCCAGCTACTTCGTAGCAATGTGCAAACAGCATCTATCAGCTGTAAATGCCGGTGGTACGGTCACTTTTGGTACTGCCTGTAATCATCTTGTTTCAGTGCAGACAGTCTGATGTACAAATGCAGGTAGAAACAAAGTCCCTGGCATTTGACTGGGATCCCACAGCACACAAATCTCTTTCATGTCGCAATAGACATTTCTATACAGTGTCTACGCTTTCATTGTTCCCAGAGTAGAATCAAAATGCTCAGATTATTTGATTGCCTTGTAACCTACGCTAACACATCCTTATCAGAAACATTTGTGTCCAGCAAATGAACTGTTTTGGCCCCTCTGGCTTGTAACCAGAGAGTTGATGCAGTGAAAAAGAACTCATCTACTCTGGTACTACATGATACAGGGATATCTGAACTAGTTCTGACTTAATTCCATGACTTAAATGAATAAGTCCGTGGCAACTGTGCATTGCAGCCAAGGTAAGTCACCTGATAATTTACTTCAGTACTACATGTCCAGAGAATGCCTTGTTTCATTACTTATTTCCATACTTCAGAGTCTGATATTAAAGATCAGGAATGTAAAATGCCTATAAAACTTTCATTAAAATGACCTTTTTTGAAGCCACTTTCTCTGGATACTTATATACAAAAATGAAATTTAAAAGTCGTTATTGTTATTATCACTACTTACTATGTTAACTCCATTATGTTTTTGTTTGCTGCAGGCTGGAAATTAAATCCAGTTGTTGGTGCAGTTTATAGTCCAGAATTCTATGCAGGTAAGGATTACGCTATACTTGTCCGTGCCATATTTTATTTTAGTGTTCTTTAAAACATGCAAAAGTACAGAATATGTGTTTGGTGTGAGGTTTAGTTTCTCTGTTTGATTCACGTTATCTGCAAGTAATTTACAGATTTGTCATGCAGGATTTTAAGTTACTTGGGCATAGGAAAGTTTATATAAAAGATATATGAATAACTTTTTATTGGAAAGTAGATAGTATAACATGAAATGTACCACAATATCCAAGTCTTACATGAGATTTTATTTTATACATATTTTATTTATATTTTATTTTATATTTCAGTACAGTCGCTTTCCTCCAGGACTTATTTAAGCCCAGTGAACAACAACGAAAAAATCTATCTATAAATATATATTTTGTGTATATACATGCACATAGATACATACAGGTGTAGAGTAGCTGTGTTCATAATTTCTTTCTTGAACATTTTTCTTTAAATTTTATATTTAGTTATGCAGTTTCTTAAAATTTTTATATTTTAAATCTATATTATTATTTGAGTCTTCACTGAGACCAAATTCTGATCCTGGTTACAATTTGGAGTTAATGAGATACAGTCGTCTTTCTGCTGGAAGTCAGTCACAGCTAGCAACGGTTTCTAAATGTGCTTTAGCAACAGTATTGAAAACAAACATGGTTGTACTCCAAAACCCAGTTGATTTCAGAAGAATTTTAATTCTGCCCGTAAACATAATCACTAGCAAGTGCAAAAAAAGCCATTTTTGAAAGCAAATAATTTACATCTCAGACAGAAATAATCACTGTAAATGCAAATGTTTCTAATAGGTGATAAAGTTGCCTTCCTTTCTTAGGTTCCAAAATCATATATGAGTCTTCCATGACTTTCATGGGAAACTGGGAATTTTTCAGTTTTCCATTTGGATCTGTTTTTCAGTTGTCGGAGTGTGTGTATATTGGATACAAGTACTTAACCATGTTTTAAAAAACAAAAATATTCATCCATTGTCACACACTTAGGTAACTGAGAATAAAGAGGTAATTGTAGAATACATTCTTTACAGCAAGTAAAGAACGGAAATTAGGAGTTTTCACAGGCAGTGGTTAAGCATGGGAAGAGGTTGCCCACAGACACTGGGGAACCTCCATTCAGGGAGTTATTCAAGCCTCCACTAGACAAAGCTGAAAAACTTTCCTTAGTTCAAGGGACTTCAAGAGATAAAAATTGTTAAATAGGACTACTGTTACAAACAGATATTTATTTCAAAGAAGCTGCCTGTAATACATCCAGTGCCGTCTACTAAGATAGATAAAAATGTTCCAATTAGGGTAAAAATGGCACAGTATAATAAAAATACTAACTTGGCATTCATGGAATTGCAATATTTAGTGTAGGCAGAATTTATTTCCTTCCTTGATGTATGCCTCCATTGAAAACAGGAATTTAACATTGATCTCATTCGAGTAGTTAGTGAACCAACCCTGAACCTGCATAAATTAGAAAGTCAGAGTTATTAGTCATTTTATATAAATGACTTTGTGTTAATGACAAATATAATAATATTCCCATAGTACAGTAATCAATTTTCTAATACGTATGCAGAATTAACAGTCTGACTTATAATTGTCTCATGAAGTAGGGCATGAAGAGTTCACATAGTTTGTAAATTAAAATCAATATTTTCAATCTCTCCTGAAGGTAATTTTCCTAATTTACTGGACTTTTCCCTAACATTTATTTTGTCTTTTAATTATAAAATGGCAGGTTATTGATTTTTTTTGTATAACCTCTGAAAGTCCCAAGTGCATTTTTATTGCCAACACAAGGGAGGTGTTTGCCCTTCTTAATGAGAATCTTTAATTACCATTAGAAGAGTATTAATTTAATTTTATGAATTATGACATGAACTCCACCACACGTATGCGGAAAGTTCTATCAAGATACTTAATGTATTTCCGATTTTTTTTTTCTGTTTATACATGCAGGCAGTTTGTTTTTTTTTTCTATGCATATCAAATGCATATTTTCTGTATTGACAAAAAGATAATTTTTTCTCAGACATTTAAACTTTCTTTTAAGCAATTTAGTTAAAAAAAAAACCAAACCAACAGCTTTGTGCAGATCTCTTAAAAGTCCGTAGAAAATGAAACAGTAAAAGAGCAATGCAGTTCTTGCATGCCGTAATGGAATACTGCGACACATCTTTCCTTTTGGGTTTCCCCCCTCACCTTACTTGGAGAAGAAGCAATTGCACTTTTGAAGATTATAAAATTAAAAATGTGATTTTTAAGTCAGTCAAAGTTCTAGTTATTTGGTTTAATTATTGTCTCCAACACTGTCATGTTAAAATTGCACCAACTCTTTCATAGTCAGTGCAAGAAGTTCCTTTAGTCCTAATAAATGCTGAAAAATTTGGCCACTTCTGAAATAAAGATGATACATTTGCAGAGAAACTGTTGATTTAAAGTACCTTTAATCTTCATAAATAAGTAAAAAACCAGAAGGTTATACAAAGCTGTCAGGATGGCACTGATGAATGGCAAATTCACCCGTTTCTCAATTGCCAGTGAAGACACACGCCGCAAGGCTTAGCCGTATTGTACATCATATCTGCCAACTCATTTCTGTGATTAAATATTCCATCAGTGCGGGCTATAAGGCGGTAAAGCTTAACAAGATTCATAAGATGCACCACTTGAATACACATAACTCACTTCCTTGGATGGAGAGCACCCCACATGCAAAAGAAAATTAGAATTGAGTTAAATTACTCTATAAGACAAGATCAATAGAGAAAGGAAAAGATCCCCTAATGCAATGCAAATCTAAGATATAGTTATGTCTTGACAACTTGAAGCAGACAATTAAAGTCAAATAGGGAGGAACACAATGTAAATCAACCCTAAAACCTTGAAGATAATGGTAAACAGTAGGACCAGTGACATGATTGTTATAGCTCTGCTTTTCTTCTGAGTGTACACTTCTGTAAAAGAAAACCTTTATTGAGGAAATGTGTGACAGATAAAAATGGAGACTATAAGATACATAGCAGATGCACAACAGGCACTATGTAACTAAAGTATTACTTGGGGACTGGAAAATACTATGTATTTACAAAATACTATAGATTTTTCTTCCTGAGTAGCCCTTCTAAGACTGTTTTTCTGACTTTGAAATGCTCATGCTGTAGTAAATTAGAACGCTCCAGAAATACGGCTATTTAGGGCATGTGGTAGCATTAATATAGATTTCCAGTGACATGTTCATGAAGGGCGATTTGAAGACTGCTGCTGAAGTTCCGAGGCCTAGCAAGTCTCCCTAACAGCCGACTGCGGACTGTGAACTGGCTAACTGGGACACCTCCTGCCCGTCCCACGGGTCCGCTGGGAAGTCCTAAAATGACATTTCGTAGAAAACAAAAGGACGGTGATCTTTTTCATTTATAATTTTCAGCATTTCACAGAATTCCACTTTTCCATATATCATAATTGATAGGTAATTTTTAAAAAATTGACTTATGTCCCCATAGTCTCCTTTTAGTAAATAAACCAATACTATTTAAGGTGCTTTTCCTCCTTATGAGCAAAAAATGCTTAATGAAGTTATCATTTCCATTTCAGCTTATCTTTTCCAGTAAACTATTTATCAAGTTCTTAGGCAGGTCCTAATGAGGAAATTTGTAAGAAGCACTGTATGATTTGTCTCACAAAGTCTTAATGTAAACTGGGACAAATTTTTCATTTATTTGTATATCCATCCAATTTTAAATCCATCCCATAGTGACCCGTAATTTTGCTACGTTAATCTAGTGTATGTTATCTTCCCCCATACACTCATCTATGGCTGGCAAAATACAGATTTGCACTTTGGTTTCTTTACTAGGAGTACTCTGGTACTTTCTTACTGTAAGTTGTTACATTCTTTGTTTCCTTGGTTTGTTATAATATCATTTTTACCTGCTTATTTATTTTTAGATAGTGTACATTTTATCTATAATACCTAGCCTTCCTTTCAGCCTCGGGCAGTCTGAAAGTAAAGTTCCATGTTATTCCTTTCAGTTATTGCAGATATTTTTGGTATTCTTCTGTTTTGGTTTTTGGAACGATGAGTTTTTGAGCAATGTCTTGCACTCTCCTTAATGGTACGTAGAATATTGTTGCACCCGCATTACTACAACAGATCAGTCGTTTAAGGCAGATAGCTTGAGACACACTAAGGCAGTTTTAAAACACTTTGTCCTTGTAAATGGCAGAAAAAATATTTTAGGACGCAAACCTGTTGGAGAGGCTTCTTTTTGACAGTTCTAGTATGCAAGATGGGGGAAAAGATGCTACAGAACTTACCTGTAAATCTACTGAATCTTCTTTCAGGGAACAGTTGAATTCACAGTGACCCACATGAGAAAATATTCTTGTTGGGTCATAACCAACAAACAGTATTTCAAAAATTTCAAAATGTAAGTTGCCAGTGAAGAAAGAAAGGACTTAAGACTGGTAAAGAACCATTAGAACACGCAATGACAAGTAATAGAGATCTCATTCTCCTTTTAGTCTCCTTAAGCGACTAATTATATATTATTTTTCCTGAATAGTCATGAAGTGCTACAAGTTTTTTAGAAGCTAGTTTTAAGAGTCCTTCTACATAGCTGAGTGGTTGTATTCTCTTCATAAATAGCCTTAACCCAGTGAGGACTGTTAGGGGCACCCAGTTTGTTGGGCAGTTAATAATCATTCCAAGGTGTTGGAAAATTTTCCCCATCAGTTAAAATGAAAGAAAGAGGAAGAGCTTGTGCTTTTGACTATTTTATGTGACCTCAGAAGACAGAGAAGTTCTAGATGCCTGGGGATTTGGAAGCTAGTGGTATCCTCCAAGAAGCAGATTTTGTAACAAACTTCCTTTCACAAGTTTGTTTAAAACTTTGAAATATAACGTTATATATAATCAAGAAGTGAAGAAATACCATAGTACTATATTTATAAACATGCACTTAAATAAGAGGAATCCAGGGGAAGAGAGGATTCCTGTACGTTTGCTAACATTAATTCTCTTTGTTCATGTCTTAAAGCATCTATTTCTGGAGTGTAAGAGCACCTGGGATTCATTTCATCTTTCTGGTGTTTCTCTTTGAATTTAAATGACTCTTGCATAAGCTCTGCAAATACCCTAGAAACACTTCTCAGTGAAGATGCTTGGAGTTTGTGAAGCTGAATTACATGCTTGTACAGCAATTCTATTCCTAGGGTAAAAGTTCACTGCACCATATCCATAAAGCATAATTTTGGTCAAAATTGGCTGTCTGTCACTATGTAGATTAGTTCATTTTACAATTTGATTACATACACTTAGATTTTGAACTTAGTCATTGACTAAAGAAATTTTCCTAAATAAACATATTCTCAATGTTGTTAGCGAAACAGTTTAAGTCATTTTCTGACTACAGAAAAATTAAATAATTATTGTTTAATATTCCATCTGTTAGATATAGATGCTCCTTTTCAAGCATAAAACAAAGCTGTAACTGTTGTTTCAAAAATCATAATGTTAAAGTACCATCATACAAATGATGACATCCTAGTTAGATTAACACCACTGATGACAGGTAATGAATTTCTAAAACTTCTGCGGAGCTGTTATAAGCCATTATAGCAGAAATACTGGTTTATGAAAGATTAATAAAGCCAGTAGGAAAATGGAATTCAGCATCTGTACTAGCTATTTACTCGAAAATGTCTTCCAGAATTAATTATGCCTCATACTACATTATAATGAGTTTTTCATTAAAATGTATATCATCGTGGAAACTAAACAAGGATTATTAAAAGAATAATGCCAATGACTTATTTTTTGAAAGATTAATTTAGTTAATTGGTTGTACATTTAAATATGGAGCAAGATTAATCAACCTATATTTATTGTTGTATCAAAATCTGCACATTTTAAAGAGAAAATCACAGATACTGCCAGCATTACCCTTTTAAAGATGCTTCTTCTGTTTGGATGTATATTTAATAACACAGTATACACTTAGGCTTTGATACTATTCCTATGTGTTCTCTAAAAGAAATATCATACACTTGATTATTTCATGGTAAATCTTGAACTGAATTTAGAGCTTTATACCAGAAGATAGAGAATCGTTAAGAAGGGAGTTCCTGCTTCTTCAATGTAAAAGTTTGGGAATTTGACCACAGTCTGGTATAGAGGAATCATTTGATACTGGCTTGTGATGAATTTGTGCACAAATAGAATCTGGAAAAAAAGAAACTGCATATTTGGTGAAAGTTGGAGTTCTTTCAAAACAGACGAAAGGAGGTGTTGGGGGGTGCGCGTTTGGATCTGTTTGCTTGTTGGTACCGTCTTACTGAGATGGAGGTCTTGCATTTTCTGCAAATCCGCCTGAGTTAATACTACTGAGGTATCCCACTTGAACTAGTCTTAGGTGACTACACAGCAAAACCACGCTGACCCTGTCTCACTACTTGGAGTCAATGGATTTGGAGTTGTTAAGTGTAAGTTAGTGCTGCATCCCCACTATGGTGCAGTATCAGCAGCCTTATACCATTCTCCAGTGACAGGTCAGATCTTTGATGCTGAAGGTTTTTCTAGAAGTCCTATCAGTAGTCACGGTATGTAGACAAAGCATTCTCTGAGATGACAGAACAGTGCCAACAAGTTGATAGAGCTGTCATGGATGCAAAGCACAAAGTTGAGGCAGGGTGAAGAATCGTTATATTGGCTATTTCAGGATGGAAAAAATGTGTAGAAATGAAGTTATACATAGAACAACAGAAAAAGTCTATTTAAATAGCTATTGTAAGGAAGGAAGTAGGGCCAATGAATGGCGAAAGTTCACTAGCCTCTGTTCCTCCTGTGTGCCTTGCATGTTTTTTTACAAAGGAGTAAGATACCTTTCCTCGTTCTTAGCTCCTAACTCAAAAACCTGCTTTTTTTCCCTTTGAACTGCTAGGTAATAAATTTCCTCAGTGGTAGTGCTGCTGGGTAGCACTTAGGAAAATTTCTTGTTTTCTTTAGATAAACTTGCTCCTTTTATAACATCTGACCCAAAGATAAAATAATGTGTATGAGGTAGTCTTGGAATGATAAATTCCTGTGTGTGAGTAAACCAGAATTCTACTTTAACACATATTCTGTGAGTCAGTGGATGAATATAGGACCAGGTATAATCATAATTAAACGTGTGATTATGATTTCAACTTACTTGATTTAGTACCTTATTTTCTAGCACAGAACACTACGTGTGTTAAAAGTACGTTATAGTTAGCTCCTGGGAGGGAAATCCACCGACCATTATTAAATACCCAGAAGCTGCTTTGGGCTTAGGAAGTCCTTGAGCTGCAAATGGTTGGAAACTAGGATAACACCTGTGGGAAGAGTATCATGCTTGCAGACTTCTTGTACTTTACCTTAGGCACCCACTTTTGATGATTTTGAAAATGTTATTTTTTAAATTATATCCAACATGTCAAAATGGCACCCAAATGACAGCAAGATGGCTGAGACTATAGGGGAAATATGAAGGTCACATTCTTGCATTACAGTCAATGGCCACTGAGTTAAAGCATTCAGATTACATCTTGACATTTAGTTTTGTAGTCAAATGGTCTGTTCAGCTGAGTTGCCAACTACTCAAGTAGTCCCACTCATCTCAGATACATACCTTTGTTTAGTTTAAGGCTGCTTTTGTTTGAAAAAGCATTCTTCTGTTGTCCTTCTCTTTTACTTAGTGAGCTGGTATAATACGTTTGAGCAGCCCCCCTCCATAGATCTAGCATAACCATTGTGGAATGCAGTGGTGATCGTACTCTAACCTGGACATTTCACACCCATAAAATATGATTTTTGATACTGGACCTGATTTTCTTAACAAAATCATAGAAATGTGGGTTGGGACTGACTTCTGGAGGTCATGCAGTCCAACTTTCTTTTTGAAGCAGGACTAACACCGGTGCTAGATCAGGTGAGCCATGAATTTGTATACATCTCTCTATAGAGATTTATGATCTTCTTTGGATACCTTTTCCAGTGCTGCACTGCCCTTCTAGTGAAAAACGTTTTCCTAATGTCCAGCCTAAGCCCCCCAAGCTACAGTTGGTGGCCACTGACCTTTTGTATTATCATCTGCTACCGTTCCAGTGAGATTCTGGCTCCATCATCTTTGTAACTTCCCTTCAAGTAGAGAAAGCTACTAGATTGCCTTTTAACTTCCTCTTTGCCAGACTAATCAAGTTCCGTTTCCTCAGCCTCTCTTCACAGAACACGAGCTCTAGACCCCTGCCCATCTTGATTTCACTCCAACGTATCCTCTCCAGTTTCTCCACGTGTCAGTGAACTGGAGTGGCAGTAGGTTTGAAAACTGGATGCAGTATTCCGGGTGCAGTCTTGCTGGCACCAAGTGTGTGTGCGTACGTTGAGGGAATAACAGCAGCTCTTATCTGTCCATGTTTCCATGTTTCTCCTAATTTCACCTAGTGGGCAGTTTGTCTTGTTTGTTTAAATGTTACTTAAATAAAACACAAGAAAGCATTCTGATCAAGCAGGGGTTGTACTGTCCTTTCTTTGTTTATTACATTGTTTCTAACTTCTTGTATGTTTGTTCAAATGTGTTTTACTGTGGATGTAATTGATCAATTTTTAAAGGGCTAAAAAGGAAGTTAAGTACTGTGCTTTACTCACAAAGAGAGTCTCTTGAGGAAAAGTAATGCTTGGACTTCTCTTATTTAAACGTCATTCTGGTGGTTAGTGAAAATGTGTTCTATGTCTTCCTGATTAGTGACGGACCAAAAATAAATTAAATAAATATGATGGCAGCCTAGAAGTGTCTAATTATAAAGATTATACTGAGATATTTTTTCCACAACAGTCTCCCTGGCCACCTCTTGTTAATACATTAGTTTGTAGCATTAGCGTTGTTTTTAAGTAAATCGGAAAATTATCTCCACTTGCCACATGCTGGCTTGAGGTTTGCAGAGCAGGTTTAGTAGATGTGAAATAGATTCTGTTATCAAGAAACTGCACTGGGAGCTGTACTGGAGGCTCCTCGTGCACACTGACTGTCATATGTCATGCAGATTGGCTTATGGACAGCTTTGAACCGTGTGTGGTGGGGTTGTCTGCTTCAGGAGACAAGACTAAACCCGGTTCAGAGTAAACTCTCCAGACTGTGTATGATGTAGGTTTAGAGGGCAGATATAAAACCAGCTGTTATAGCTACTACTACTGTCTCACCAATTACTTGACACCAGAGGTCAGCCTGGGTGTGCCCTGTCTGGACCTGAGGTCTAGGCTACAACATGCATGGTGGTTACCTGATAGAATAAAACTGACACTGCAATTCAAATACCAGCGATGGATATATGTAAAAAAGCAATGGCTTAAGAATCACTCAGAGGAAGATTTAAGACAAACTACAAGGTCATCACTAAAACACTTGTTTGTTCAGGACTGGGTGGGATATTTGTAATGCTAGATAAGTGAGTAGCAGTTACGCATAGGAATAAATTCCTCTGATTAGAAGAATAACAAAGTTAGGAAGATCCATGCGTTAGGATGGACAGTCAGGCAGACAAACTATACTGAAATGCAAAGTATTAAAATAATATATGAAATGTAAAGTTAATACAGTTAGTGGAATGGAAAACAACTCTGCTGTGTGTTAAACCTTGATTACATCTGTAAATTAATGCTAAAGCAGTTTAAGATTATGTTGAATTGTATTCCAAACACATAGCTAATGTCTTCTGTTTAGTCTTCTGCATTTTTTTTTCCCATTTTGGGCATTAGATGACAGAATCCCCAATACATTTGCATCATAATTGCATTTCATAATACTTATTGAGAGTAAATTTCAAAATACTGAGTTTTCGTTTGTTTACTCATTTGTGGAGGTAGCTGAGATGAAGCTGTGCTTTACACAATCTCTGTCAGTTTGGCACTGTCAGACTTTCTTTATGAAAATTGTTTTAGGGGAAATGTCCAAGCATAGAACTGCTTCTAGTAAAAGTGAGTGTTTTGGGAAGTTTGGAAACGTTGTGTTATCATTTTTGTAATGTTTTTTCATGGTCCTGAAATTTTGGAAACCAAATGGGCTAGGGAAGAAGTAGACTAACTAAAGCCAGGATCATGCATGATGATTCAATTTTTGCTCTTTTGTATTTTCAGCTTGTCGTTCAGAATAGAATTTTATTTGTAAGTTAAAACCAACATCCATTAGGGTAAGCAAATAGAACTGAGGGATTAGTAATTTGCATCTCTGCATCTAATTGCATTAGATTTGCATCTCTGTCTTATCGATTTACTGAAATAGATAATTTACACAGAAAATAGTGTCTTGACGCAATATGAGAGGATAAAGTATAAACACATCTACTTGTAATCCCTCCAGGGCCATGGTGAAACTGTAGTGTTCATACTTGAGCAGAAAGGCTTCAGTTTCATTTATTCTGTGATTCTATTCATATTGCAGTCTTTATTCATCAGGCAGATGTATGAATGTGACCCATTTTAGTTATCAGCAGAATATAAATTTGTTTTTTATATTCTCAAGTATCCTATTTCAAGAATAGTGTAATACCAGCTCAGAGTTTTTATTTATACTTCAGAATTTCTCTCGTGTTTGTTTCTCAAAGTTACAAATGAACCAAGATCAAGTTACAGTGAACCAGGAGTAACTATCATTTACATACTTTTTAGTCTACTAGGAGGACCGAGAAAGATTAGGAATAAAGATTTGATTTTCAAAGGTCCTGAACAACTTCAGTGGGACACATCTCTGAGTGTTAGATAATGGCAGTGAATATCACTGAATATCAATTTATGTGCACCTGAATTTGTGTGTATATATATATCTCTCTCATATAGTAAACATATTTTGTAGGAAGGTTACAGTTATGGGCAGTACTAACAGTATCACTCCAGTTTTTGACATGATTACATAGTGCATTTCCAGTTTTAGATTTTTTGGTGACAGTATGTGAATAAGGATTTACACTTGGATGCCAATGATAAAAATTCACTAACAAGCACAGGTAAACTCTCTAGGCCTAGGCTCGTTATATATTTTGGTACAAGCAGCAGTTGAGTTTGTGTGACATAGTAGTTTCATTTTGGTTAAAAGATAAGGAATGTCTGCAGCTGATTAATTGTTTTTATATTATATTTGTGAAGAGTATTTTATTGCAGCTGTTTTACATGTTGTAACATGCATTGCTGTTCCCTGAGTCATTGCCTAAGTTCACTGAGTGTTTTGGTGACACTCTAAGAGAGGTGGTAATAAAGAAACATGCACTATGCTTAGAAAAGTGATGGAAGGAAAATTGGCATCTTAAATAGAATTTTTGAATAAAGAGATCCCATAAAATATCTTAGAGACACGTACCTCCACCACCCCAGTCTTCCCCCTCCCCCTGCCCCGTTTTTAATAACCTGCATGAGGTTATATGAGGGCCAGGGACTTAGTACATAAGTGTACGTATAGAGCACAGGTTCTCCTTCTCATTACCAGTAGAAAGTATACACAGGTTATTCAGTAATTGAATATATTTCAGGTTTTCTGTCACAAGGTAATATAGATACTGATTTGGACCTACGGAACTGACATTTGGACATCAACTACTTTAGATTCTCCTCCCTACCATGCAATTCTCTTGTTCAAGTGAAAATCCGTATATAATTTTGAGGGAATTAAATATAGGTTTTGTTTGTATTTTTAACACATTGGAAGAAAGCGGGTGTGTATTTTTTGGATGATGCTACTTTATTCCTTCTTAATAAGAGATGAAACAATTCAATGTGTCAACACAACCATCCATGAACGGTTGTGTTAAAATCTGAAGGAGTATTATTGCGTTTATAGAAAGATCCCAAACAACTGAAGGCACTCAAGAAGCACTTTTTTTGGAATTAAAGGCATATTTAAAAGCATACTAAGGCTGTGTATTTTGACTATAGATAGTGCAGGGCTAAAAGAACACTTAACTATTATGTATTCAAGAGACTCTCTTTAAATTCCCTAGTCAGATGGGACAATAGAAGCTAACATACGCTATTATTGTACAACAGTGGCCTTTTAGTTAGGTGTTTCTGATCCATTTCTGTGACACATTTTTAAATAACCCATAATTGAACAATATTTCAGACCAGAACAAAGATAATGCTATTTCTGTCTGGAAAGGCCAGTATTAAATTACACTTTTAGAACAGCAAATCAAGAGCAGATATGGATTGTTTATGAGGATCTTTGATACACTAGCAAATCTCCTGATATGTTCATGAGAGATGCAGCCTTATAGTTTTCTTCATGCATTGTGTATGGAAGGGGAATTAAGTGTATAGGAATAATAGCTGTTGCAAAAGGTACAAAGAAAAACAGTGATCGGAATGACTGAGAGAAGATTGGGCTATGTAACATCCAGCTGTACTGGGAGAAAGGGGAAATGAAATAACCATCACTGAATTTAATTAACAATGCAGTTTTAGATTAGAGTAATAAAATCACATTTTATAATAATATAGACAAAATGGGACACAAATATTTTTAGCTTTTATTCACTTTTTTCTGTGGGTTGGTTTGGGGTTTTTTTTTTTTGGTAAATAGTATTATAGAATGTGTGAACTGGTACTTAGATGCCAAAAGCAGTAAGAGGCTCTTATTGGAAACACAGTCTAATAAATATGTATAAAGAAGAGCTGCTTTGCCTGGGAAGCTAAGTGCACAATGGATTAGAGTGATGTAATCTTCGCTAAATCTTCTTGTATGTAGTAACCTCCTTAGTTCCTGTATTATAAATTCTGATTTTAGCTACCTGTGCACTAACACCCCATGTAGACCAGCCCTGGATATTGACTTCATTAATTTCTGCCACTGAAAATGCTTATGTGATTACCCTCTTGTTGTGATGGAGGTAGTTGTACCCTATATAGAACTCAGTACCACTGTCATCTTCGGAGCTGTCTGAAGAGCTGTATATGAAGCTGTGATTTTTTAGGATTCCCAGAGTGAAAGTAGGAAATCAGTTTTTCCCCTTTGTCTCACTTAGTAGCTTGCTGGGGTTTTGCCCTGGAATCTAACAGAGTACTATGGTGCAACTTCTGTCCTCTTCCCTTTCATAAATCCCCCAAAATTCTGGGGGAATAAATAACAGCATGGTAAATTGGAAACTTTTTTTCGTGAGCAAAGGTACTAAAGGCATCTATACTGGGAGGTGACGCATTGTAAACTCAGGTTCTCGGTAACGGTATGTCAACTTCATACAGTTCTGGTAGTGAAGGTTTCTAAAAGTTTCATCTACCTCCTGTGACAGGCGAGAGCTATTCCCATGATCAAGGCCTTGCAACACTGTTAATTTTACATCAGCGGTGTAATTTTAACTAATGGTATGAATTTTCTTCTGCTGAAAATATTTCAATTTATACTTCCACAAAGGATGCCATAAAAGATTCCAACTGGTTGTGCAAATTCTTTTAAACTTATTCCAGATTTTTACTTTTAAGCTGTCTGTAGTGCTGGCTACACAATGGTTCCAGTTAGACCTAAAAGCTGTCTTTAACAGAAGTGATTTAAAATCCTTTATAATTTACTGGAAAGTCCTCTTGTTGTTGATCCCAGGTGCTACTTCTTAGCTACCTGAGTATTTGAGAAATAAATGAACTTTGTCATATGTCATGTATGAGCCAGTGAGTAGTTTGTGCATCATCGCTACTACACTGGTATTTCCACTTACGCTCTGTAGATTAATCTATATGAATCATGTAAATAAGAACTATATATAAAAACTTATTTCTGAAAGTATGAAAAAATTAGAAAAATACTTCTAGTTAAATATCTTGGAACCACTGGGAACTGAATTTTTGATATTCTAAAAATATTGACTTCACATCATTTTCCTCACAGACCTGAATGTTTTTAGAGTAATTATTTTCTCAAAATAACTATAGTGCTTCAACAAAGGACCTAATCGAACAGTGCGTTCTTAATCATGGACTGTAGGAGAAAATGTTGGAGGAAGAGAAGTCTGAGTGGGAATAATTTTTGGTCTTGAAAAGTGTGTTGTTGTCCGTGCTGCCAGCGTGTAGCCAGGGGTGGATCAGTCTGGGGGGACCTCTGCTCTCCTCCGTCAGCGCTCGGCTGACACCACCGTGCCCTGTTGTGTGCGGCACATCCCCTGGGCTTGCTCAGCCGCCGCAGACTCCTCCCCGCCGTTACATCTAGGAGCATGGCTGCCTCAGTTTCCCTGCTGCCCCTGCTCTGTCCGAAGCTCTCCTGTGTGCCTGCAGTGAATACATTCTTCAGGTACAGATGCGAATATTTTTTCTGGTCCTTCTGACAGAGTGAGTCAGGAGGGGCTTTCTGCTGATGATCTCCAAAATCCTGTATCGCTGGTCACATGTCTGCTGTGACCAAACAAGTAGATGCTTATATTAGAGAAAAGCAAAAAAGCATGCAGATTGTTCTTAGTGAGAAAGTATCAGCCTTACATATGCTGGTACAGAAGGCATTGCAGAATTAAAGAGGAACTCTTGCATGACTGTAATTTTTTGAAGTTCGTCAGCTCCATGATATTATTAAATTACAGTTGGAACAGAAATATCAAGAACTTTGCGTAAACATCCTCTTTCTTAAACAAAACCCCACCCTTTCTTCTGTCATGCAATTTAGTATTCTAGAGGAAATTTTTTTTTTTTTCCTTTAGGGAATTTATAGATTGTTTCAATGTTCTGAAGTTTATCCAAAAGATCTTATTGTTAATAATTTAATCCTTCCCCAGTTGTATTAATTACAATTTAAATATTTTAATACCAAAATTAGATGCAGCAGAAATAATTTTTTTCTCACATAGATTTTAAAAGTTCCATATTTTTCTAACAAAACCTAATAATAGTGTTTTAGATATTAGTATTAGTTTTATGTACAAATTCGAAGGCAGATTGTCAAAATATAATTAGAAAGCTCTATGCAACAAATTAAATACACTCTAATAGCAAGGATGAAAAAAGCATCTGTTCTGAAGTAGTTTCATTAGAAATTAGAAGACTCGAGTAGGGAAAATTAGATTTGTGTGAGATGAAATCAGAAAAAACGTAAGAATGTTAGCTGCAAAGAACAGGAAAATACCTATGGACCATGGAACAAGCAAAGTATCATCTGGAATTTGTATTGAATAATATGAATAAACAATAATCTTCAGTTTCTATAAACCTTTATATATTTACTAAATAAACTTGAAATAATTATAGCTACATTATTCTTAAAACCTAATGAAAACTACTGATTTTAATAATTCCTTTCCACATTTCACTCAGCTGATTGAATGCCTCTATGCCTTCACCTCACTTTCATTTTCAGGCTTATGTAGTAGCACTAGTTTCGAAGCACCTGTGGTGTTAAATACATCCCTATTCCAATGTGCACCTTCCTAGTGACAAGTGTGTCGATAGGTCTTGATTATCTTACTAGCCTGAAAATGATGCTTGCCATTAGGATCTCAATAGCTATGTGTGCATTTAACATCTTCCAGTTGGGGATTTTTTTGGATGGCTGAGAGAGATATATACCGATATAGTCAACCATATGCTGTCTTAAAGTAAGGAAAAAAAAGTTCTTAGCTTGTTTTATCTTTCAGATTGGTAGTGGCTGGCTGGGAAAAAGCAAGCATCTCCACATTCTGTTAGTTAAGGGTATGCTATTGTCCAGGAAGGTCAGAAGCATAATATTTCATGAGATTGCCAGTGCTCACAGTCTTAGCTAAATTGCATAAATTACAAGAATTATTTTCCTTCAGTATTTCCTGTATTTCTACTTCAACTGACAGCTGCAAGCAATAATGAAAGAACTCGTTAATGACAGAAATTTTTTAAAAACATTTTTTGAAAGAACTCTGGTCTGGTAACTGAATGTAAGTTGAGAATTGCTCCTGTAATACTATCTGGAAAACATGTCTACCGTTTTTGTAATTAATGTTATCTTTCCAAACATTTGACTCAACTCTGTTGAGTTACATTGCTTATAAGTCAATGCACAACTAAAGTCTCACAAACCTTGATGTAAATGTAATATTTTTGAAATGGCATGAGTCACAAATCCTGAGAGCTTGAAGTATGTCAGTGTACGTACATATATAATTTTATGTGTACATACAGATATACACACATATATCTGCAAAACATCCTGCTCTTCCTGGTGGACTGTATTCCAGAAGTGCAGAAGTTTTCTTCCTAGTGTGAAAGTATAGTTGTTTCTACCTCTAATCAATATTCAACTAAGACTGCTAAAATATAATTTTAAGAAAGATATTGAAATAGTAAGGCATTTTATTTAATTTCATTATTAAAAAAAAACAGGAAATAAGCCTGAACTTCTGTCTTTTGTTCAAAATGAACATGCATTGCTAAAGTGTTGTTTTAAATTGATTTGGTTATTACTTTTACTTTTTTTTTTCCCTTTTAAAAAATCGTTTCATTTCTTTTACTTGGTTTTGTTCTTAATCCTGAATCCAGGTTATATACTGGAAAGTAGCTTATGTTGATGCATTTCTCATTTGAGCAAATAATACTGAAATCTTCACATGTATTAGTAATATTTCAATTTCACTTGCACCAGTGTTAATTTAAGTGATAGAACTGAGGTTGTACTTGGCCTAATGTCTGTCTGTGGGAGCTTTGCAGACTGCTTTATCTGCTGTGTTTGCTTGAGTAGCCTCAGCCTCTCGTTTCAGCCGAAGTCAGGGAGATGGGAAGGGAGTAGCTGGGTGGTGCGGGCGGGCTGGGTGCTCCCGTTAGCAGCAGAGCTGACCAGGCAGCTTCTGTTCCAGGGGACAGGGCAGAGGGAGAGAGCGGCTGGGTGAGGGACTGGTGTGCGCTGCAGGGGCTCGGGGCGTGCGCCAGCTTCCCCATGGGATAAAAAGGGTGTTTGTATCTTGGGGGATGTGTGTGTTTTGCTTTTTCAAATGTAAAATTGTTCATGTTTATTGGGGCTCTTTCTGTTTTGAAGTCAAATGACAAAAACTGCCCCTGCTTCACTGCTCCGGTTATGACTTTATTTCTGTTTTGAGATAAAAATTGAGGTTTAGTTCGAGTGTTCCAAAACCAGATACCACTCTCTCTCTCTTTCTTGTAGGCAGGGTGCTGCTGTGCCAGGCAAACCAGGAGGGATCTCCCGTGTACAGTGCCCCCAGTTCACTAGTATACACATCCACAAGTAAGCTAGTGTTACGGCTCTTGTTTTGTTTTGTTTTGTGACAAAAGCACATTAATGTGAATTAAGCCCCCTAAAGCTGTAAACTTTCCCAATAGCTCTTGTAAATATGGTATTTATAAATGTGTGTAAGTAATGTCAACAGATAATTCAGTGGTTTTAGTTGCATCTTTATCCTCAAAGTATATTTTATTTTAAAAAAATAGATGGCCTATATTGCACTGTTCTACAGGTCAAAACGGTCAAAAGTTCTACAGTAACACTGACATTTTTTTGAAATCCTGTACTGTTGCGCACTCTGCATTTTGTGTAGAAGATGAAGTTGTGTTTCTTTTTCCTTCCTGGTCATGACTTTGATTTAATAAACAAGAAGTCTCATATCATGCCACCATTTGATTGTGTCGGGAAGAAAATAGATATGAAGTCTTCTTTTACAAAGGAAAAAGACTGGGTGCAAATGGGTATTTTGAATTATAAAAGGCTGCCCTAATAAAAATAGCAAAGGCATGCTGAAATGATAGATGCTGCCATCAGTTGTTTTTCTGTACAAAATTTTGGAGTAGGAATGTCTCCTGTAAAATTCTGCAGCAGAAGTGGAACCGATTCTTCTGAGAGTGTTTAGACCATATCAGTGGTACCACTGATGCTCATTCTGAAATCTAGTCAGATGAAGAAGCCTCTAGCTGAATGAAACAGTAATAATTGCTGCTTGCTGAATTAGGGTGAACAGCAGCATTTGCTATGTGTTCGTAGCAGTCCTCTGTAAAGAAAATATTTTACATTGAATGATTTAACAACATTATCGGATATGCTCTTTATGAAGATTGTATTCAATTTAGAATGCAATTCTGCCCTTTTAAAGCTTACCTAGACTACTAAAATAATTAATTTCTTTTATTAATTAAAACGAGTAATGAGGACAAGAGTTCCATAGTGATCATCTCTACAGTCATGTAACTCTCTTATGTCAAAGGCTGTGAAAATCATCCCTAGAGCTGCTGCTTTTACAGTATAAATATGGGATCTAGTTTTAAATCAGGAGCCTACAAATACATGGTGAACTAACACAATATATAAAGTGTTTTAAATTGGAACTGAAACTATCAATTAAATCTGCATTTGCATCCAGATGCTCCAAGAATACGTTGTACTATGTCACCTTCCCAAGCAGTGTTTTTTTTTAATCCTTGTAATAACATGCTTACTGTCTAAATCAGTGTTCCCTGTAGTACATTTTTAGTGCACTATTCCTTTTTGACTGAAACACCAGTCTTTTGACTGAAATACCAATCTTTAACTAAAATTATTTTCCTAGAAAACTATCCAAACATTTCATTCATTTCACTGCTAGGGAGCTTCTTTTGGAGTGGTGTTGGGGGGACAGTGTTTGTTTTTATTTTCTGGAAATTACTCTAAATAAAGCCTTTCTTAAGTTTACCTTGTTCCTTCCTATTGTCTCACTGACTTCTGTCCTAGGAAATTTATTTCTGGGGTTGCTGTTTACAGCATACAGTATTTCCACTCTTATTAAATCCCTAGCTAGTCGTTGTATAGCTAGCTAAGCTCTATACTTCAGTGTTTCCGTTATGTCTCATGAGTCAGTCCCTTTGAAAAATCTTATTTTGCAGCGGTGCTCCTTGAATAATGATATCCTAACAAACACCTGTTTGTTTTCAATTATGCCAAATACATAAGGAAAGAGACTTTGCCTATCTGCCTCCCACTGGGCAATGTGTAATACACAGTTTCATAGCAGAGATTGCTAGTAGCCCTTGCAGTAGAAATTATTACACTTTTGTTGAATCTCTGTGTCTGCAAGTCATGATTTTTCTTTTATTATGTATAGTATTTCATATTGCCAAAATGTAGTTTCCCCTACAGGGTCACGACTCCTAGTAATACAAAATTACTACAATTACTAATGATTGTAATTAGGTTTTTTATTTCTCCTTATTACAAAACTTTCAATAAAGGTGTGAAATAGTTCCACTTCTATAGGAAATTCTGCTAAGAGGCGAATAGAAATGAAGCTCAAGTTTTGTCTCATTTCCTTTCTTTTATTGTTTTAAAGATCTTCTATACTCCCATTCTTTATGCACATTTGTAATATTGAAATGGTAACTGATAAGTCAACATTAATATCTAGGAGACTAATACTTTTACTATTGTCATTCCATGTAGACAACAATATTGCAGCCTTCATCTTTCAATAATTTGTTAATCGTTTATTCTCTTACTGCCAGTATTGTAACCATGTAATATTTCAGAACAACTTACAATGTAAGAATTAAGAGGTTTTAAATTTGTGATTTTTTTAACAGAAGGGAAAGAGTCAGCTGAGATTTTTAAAGCCGTCTGAGAGGTTTGGAGTTCATTAAGTGCTAATGGCGTTTAGGATTTTTCAGATATTTGGAAGAGGATAGTCCCCATTTTTAGAAATGTTGTTTTCTTTAACTTGACTGTTTGTATTTTGCTCCTGAGTTATATTCTATAAGGAATGAAGGACTGAAACATGGTTGTAAAATAGGTTTTTCTTAATTTGGCTAGCTTTACTTATCACTTAACTTTTAGTCTTCTAATTGTGTTGGTCACTACTAGTCTCTGATGACTCTGAACACTTTTACCCCATTTTTTTGGCTAGCCAGAAAGAAGAGTGCATTTCTTGGAGCTACTCTTTCCCTTCTGATGTTTTACTTCTCCAGGATATATTTTATGTATCACATTGTACATTTCCCAGTACAGTGATTAGTTACACCTCTGAATATGTCAGGAGGTGGAAACATGGCTCTGCTTCCTTCCATCACTTCTGGCCCTTCGCATAATACAGAAAGAAATGAGCTGTTTCTTCTGCAAGCAGTGGAACAAATCAGTAGCAATAGTCTCTCATGCCTCATCTGTTCTCTTATGCTGAGGAGAAGATGGGACCTGGATCCGTTTTTCATTTGCACATCTATTCTGGGAATAGATAATTTGTTATGTAGAAAGCATAGTTTCAGCATGCAAATGTGTTCACATCCCTTGGTGGGACAGATTTTGCTTTACTGACAAAACCAAAGGAAGGAAGCTCATGGTCTCACCTTGCCTGCTGCAGATTCCCATAGCGTCGGCATCTCAAGGACAGAACTAATACAACTGATTTCAGTTAAATCCATCTTCATCACCCTAATGCAGAATGTAGACAAGTATTGGAAGGAGATATATCCAGAAGGTAAAGAGTAGAGTACACCAAGTCCCGGCAAGTAAGTAAGCATTCACCGGGAGCTTCCTGAAGGCCCCATGGTATCTCATTGAAACTTAGTGAATCAAACAGTTTGGCTGCACGTAACTGAAAGTCTCTTTTTGCCCCCGCTTCTTTAGTCTAGTTTCTTCCACAGGAAATTTTTAAATTCTGAAGAAATTTTTATCTACTTTTAAATAAGAAATGTATCAAGAAAAATTTTGGAACTTTTCTGAATCGAAGCCACTCAAGAATAGGATCCATGGGAATATTAAGACCCTGCTGGACAAAAGGAAGATTTAAAAGAAGAAAAAATTTCTGTCACTGAATTATCTGTGGCACTGTTCTTCAAAAGACAGTAATATAGCTGGGTAGGTATGGTTAAAAAAGGCAAAAATACTAATCGGAATTTATGCAAGGACTTTTAAAAACAGTTTAGTCCCTATTTCCCCATTTTCCTATAACGTAGAAGTGCCTGAAAATGTGAATGAAATAGAAGTTAATGAGAGCCACAAGGAAGGCTCAAGAAAGCCACAAGAAAGAAGGAAGACATGAAGCCATAGAATCGTAGGATAATTCAGGTTAGAAGGACCAGGTTGCACAGGGCAGCTTTAAGGACAGAGAGGGCACAACTTTTGTGGATCATCTGTTCCAACGCTTGAATGTCCTAACACTGGAAACCTCTCTTCTTTCAAGTTACGGTTGTTGTCTGTTGTCTTCCCACTGTGTGCCTCTATGAAGAGCCTGGCTCTGTTTTCTTGATTACCTCCCCTGGCCATTTCATGGCAGGGGATGGAAAAGGAGATGCACCTGCCAGCAGAAAACTTTGTGCTCTGGAATGGCTAATCAATGTTCTCGGGCTCACTGGGTCTGCTGGTGTAGCGAGGAAGCCAGCCTAGAGCTGTGCGTCACAGTTTTCAAAAATTCACAGTTGGGCATACCCAGGTCCCATGGAAGGCAATGGGAGAGAGATTACAAATTTTAGTAGAAGTTCAAAGGCAGTTACGTATATTTCACTCTCTAAATCAGAACTTTGATCTGTGTAACTTTTAAGTTTTATTTTAGCTCCAAGTAAAAACAAAGATACTCGAGTTATCAGGTATGTAGCTACTAGTAGATTTTTCTGAGCATGTATTAAAGGGACAGTTCACTGGACTGAACAGCTAATATATATGGTAAAATAGTAAATTGCTACATGTTCAGAATGATGTGCAGATGAGTGCCTATATTTCCCAAATGTTTTGCATGCCCATAAAAGAGAATTTTTCCTGACTTCAATGAGGACATTTTTAAACTGATGTCAGTTTTAGCTTACATTTTCTAAATGGGAGCTGTTTCATCTTCAGTAAGCATGGTTATCAGCTCCAAAATATATGTGATCTTTTTCCATAAATTTTCATTTTTTATTAAAAATAAATAAATCTTTCATGTTGCAATAAAGTGATAGAACTAAAAGAAAAATATGAAAATGCAGAAATCAGATATTAATTTATTTTATTTTATCGTACTCAAGGGCAAATGAAGTTGATGGTCCATTTTTTAATTGATATATTGATTACAGTTTTGGAAGAAGTGGTGGTGGTATTCAGCAAAAATGATTGAGGTGGTACAAATGCTTATAAATCTGTCCCACGTTGTTCGTGTTCTTTAATTGTAATTGTCTGATAAAACTTCCATCAGTTTCTGTAATTAACCTAATGGTCTAAATGAATTTCCAGATCACTGGTTATTCATTTCAATATAGAAAATGCCATTACATTGAATTTAATTAATACAAAGTTCACCGTCCATTGTATTAATAGAATAGAATTTTACGTTTTAACTGTTTTAATTATGAGTATTTTTTCCTCTGATTTTGTTTGTCCCGTCTACAGACTTGAGTGTTTATTCTCTATTCATACTAAAATAATATAAACCCTTTATAATTAAAATATTTAAAACCCAATGCTCTTCAGGTTCCCATCCTCAAAATATCAGTGTAGATATTTTTGTATTCATCATTTCAACTATTTTTAAACAGAATTTAGTCAGTGCCAAATTCATAATCCCATGATATGCCCTAGAACATCTTATTTGTCTTGATATTCCTTTCACAGAAGTACATATGACAGATAAGCACTCACCAGAGAATACTTTTGCTTCACGTCAGACAGATATTAAAACAATAAACTATGTTGCCCTGGGATTTTAGCTTATGAGCAACCAGAAAACAACAAGGCAAAGATGAGATGTTTTTGAAAGGTGGGAAGGCAGTTCTTTCAGAAAATTCCCTGGAAACCTTTGGTCCTGTAATATTTTTGACAATAAATATTTTTAATGCTTAATTTCTTTTAAAGCAAATCAGGAAACTACATTCCATTACTTCAGAGCAGGCATTAGAAATGTTCCGAAATTATCCTAACAATCCTACTGATCCAAAGTTATGCGTTATATGCCAGGAGAGAAGGAAAATCTATAGCAGAAGCTTTAAGTATTAACTACATGATATGGGAATTTTGCTTTTTATATATGTTCTCTTTTAAAAACTTATCAAGTTATGTATGACAGACACAAGTAATATTTTTTAACAGATTTTTTTTCCTGTGAGTGTTTTGTTTTGATTCATAGGTGGAGGATAGTTCAGGACTTTGTTGATATGCATGGAATAAATGCAGAAAATCATGAATACTAAGTATAAATACCGCATCCAATAGTAGGATTTAGTGCATTTGAGGACTCATTTTGCTACAGAAATGAAAATTAGGTAAAGCCTGTCTATTCAATATGTCTGTTGAATATCCTCACTTAGAAGTAGGTTACTTGGCTTAGGAATATTAGTAAAGTACCTAAAAAATACTGTATGAAACTATTTTCATGTTTCTTGTTTCCATGAAGACATTCCAGGTTTTATTTTTCTGTGGCATTACTAATGGATTGGAGTAAGACCTTTGACATTTACATTATATTCTGTGATATTTCCAGTACCAAGAAGATTACATGGGGAAAATAAAAATTTTCAAAAGGTGATTTAAAGTGCACTTCTGAGCAGAATCATTAGTGGAAACATTCAGTTTAGAAACCTTGGTTCAGTTGATTTTGTCAGGTTTAATCTGTTGCATGTATGTAATTACCTTAAAAATATATTGTAATGATAGTCCTCTTATAGCATTATCCTGAGACTCCAAGCAACTGAAGTGTAGGTGCTCCTGGCATTTGGTATATAATTTTCTGGGTTTTGTATGTAAGACACGATTGACCATATTAAATCCAAATGGACATACCCTTTACTGTACTGACAACAATGATTAATTTGTTCTGATTTTATTGCTGTAGTTTTTATTACTTTATTTGTTGTGATTTTACTGTTATTGGTAAGGGAGAGACTGTTTAGTAAGCTGGCCATTTGGAATTGGTATATGGGTCAGGAACAGTTTAAAGAATGAGTATTCATATGGTATAAGTAATTTGTCTATGTTACAGTATTTGTGAATTAAATATAAGAGGTTTCTGCAAACTAAATTTTTAATTGATCTGTTTTCTCTTAAACTGAAATGGAATGACAGGTCACTTCATCACAATGGAAATATATATTAGTAGATTGCATTTACGTGTTTGTGTTTTTGTCTGGTTTTTATTGTGTCATAGAAAAAAGATAGATTACCCCTGCAAAGGAGTTCTGTGATTAAGCCAATTTAACCACTATAGGACTGAGATTCATGAATGAAACAGTACAACAATCCTGCCCAAAGGGAAATGTCCATACATTTGAGTAGACCAATCACACATATAATTTCTAGGCTACAAAAATCTCATTACTGAACATTTAAGAGTCAAACTATCTTTTAATGTGCTTCTTGAATTAATTAATTCTCTTTATTTATGAAATAAAGAGAATGACCTGGTAGTAACCCATGAATAATGTGAAAAGTGCCCTTCCTTGTCTGTATGTTAAAATACAGTGGGTTTACATGAAAGTTTAAATAAAGAAGATAATAATAAGTAGGAAGGGAAGTTTACTAATTGCTTTCCATTATTTTTCCCCCACGTATAGAAGTGTAAAATGTTGAAAAATCATGTGTCGCTTCTAGAGAAAAATATTAATGTCATCTCCTGTTGAAATGTCTAAAACAGCTTTTAAACACTGTTTTGGTCCATTGGATTGGACTATGCTTTGAATAAAGTTACAGAAATCTGAATGCAGGATAACTCCACTGACTTCTAAGTCAGTTATAAAGATAATACAAAATTAACAAAACTGAGTGAAATTATAGTCATAGATATTATGTTATATTCATGATTTAAGTATCAGCCTTTTAAAATTGCAAAGTGAATATCTTTTGGGCTTTTTTGGTAGTACTGCCTGATATTCTTACAGCATTTTTTGTGTTCTGTATCACTATATATTGTCCTTTTGTAATTATTTTAAGGATAACTGTTGTTTTACGTTCTATCTATAAGTATTTTAAACAGAGACTAATAAGTCATCAGTAAGATGTATTGTAGTTGTCCGGAATCTGTACATATGGGTTTCCTTTCACTCCTGCAAATCTGCTTTTAAGTGCCTTGTTGTTTATACTCATTCTCCTGCTAATCTGTTTAGTGATGGTGCAGTGTGTCTGAACTAGCATACTTAAGTGTTTATAGGCATATCCTGAATTATGTGCCACTGACTTTTTTTAACTTACACCTGGGTAGTAGGAGATGACTGGAAAGGTGTGCATAACATTTTTAGCAGTAAATTATGGAGAGTATCTTTGTCCTTTATTTCGAATAATAAAAATCATGTTTGGCCAAGGACAGTTGGGCATCTCTTGTATCTTAACTTAGTGCGTTCCTATTAATGGAGATATGGCACTTGGCCACTGTCAGTACTCATGACTAACCAATGAGTTAGGACAAAAGGATTGTTTGGACTTGGCCACTGTCAGTACTCATGACTAACCAATGAGTTAGGACAAAAGGATTGTTTGGACTTACTCCTCTCAATATGCAAATGAATAGTGAGAATTTCATTTATTATTTTTTTGCATCATGATCTGTGATGTTATTCTACATATAATCCTTTGCACAGAGTCCTAGATGAAGGCTTCTGATGTTTCCTTAGCTTTGCATTCTAGATGCTATGTTTACTCATTTTTAGTAGGTGGGCACACACAGTTGACCATACATCTCAAGTCATTCTGTCTGTCAGATGTGAAGTTGTTAAATTTGTGTTTTTCAGCTTAGCCTGTAAGATTTGGTTTCAAATAAAGACTTACTTTAGTGTCACTCTGTCTTGCATTGTGTGACAGTTGTTATTAAATCATGGCTCTTAAAACTATGTTGCATACAGCAGAATTCCTCAACCTGATTTTCACAAATAGTAAGTACTTCTGAGGTATTAAGATTTTTAATATCTATATGACTCTTTGCAGGTGCGATTCTTTGACAATTTTTTCCAGTATGGCTTGGATTAGGTTAATAGCTGTTTTTTTCCTCAATCACTTCCTGTCTAAATTGTTCCCAACCCAACAGCAGTCTGACAATGCTCTTTTTTACAGTGTAATAATTCCGTTGAGTTTTAATAATCCTTGCGTCATCCAGACAGAATTTCTTGTCACCACATAATTGACTTTCATAAACATTCAAATTACTAAATTTTGTCATCTCTTTATAGTAGGACGACTCTTCATCTAGTTTTCTACAACCATGTCCTTTTTACTTTGTCTCAGGAGCGGTGTTTAGCTAGACACAGGAGAATTTATCCATTTGCTTGGGACTTGTAGATGTCCAACAACCAGGAACACAAGACAAGTCATTGATCAGTTTGATCATCTATATTTGAAGGTTGTTCTTTAAGATCAGATGTGGCTTCTCTGATCTCTACTGTTTCTTTTCCTTTATGTCCTAGTTGCTTGGTTGTTTGTTTTTACCTAGTGAGCTTTTTCTTCTTTGTTATTTGTTTCTTTTGCAAAAAGTCAACTATTCTTTGTACATCAACTAGTTGTGTTCTTTGTAGTGTCAACTGTGCAGTACTCTTATTTTGTTATTAAGTACACCATAAGTAATTTGACCACTAATTATAGCATTTTTTTATTCAAAGTTGTAGGTTAGTGTAATTGCATAGCTTTACAAAAAAATTCTCAGTCATCTTCTCTGTTCTTTTTTATCCCTCTGCATCCTCCATTTTTTTCTGTGTGTTAAGAGAAATCCCTTGGTGTCTGAGGGATTCAGGTGGCTGCATATACAGTCCAGTAAAAGAAGGATGAGATATATGGGAACTTCTGATAATCACAGATTCACCAAATGACTGAATCTCAGGATCGCTGAGGTTGGCAGGAACCTCTGGAGGTCACCTGTCCACCTCTCCTGCTTAAGCAGCGTAACCTCGAGCAGGCTGCTCAGGACCGTGTCCAAACAGCTTTTGAATATCTCTAAGGATGGAGACTCCACAGCCTCTCTGGGTACCTGAGTCAGTGCTCAGTCACCCTCACATTGAAAAAGTTTAGACAAAAAGATGAGACGGTTTCCAGGCTTTGGCATCAAGATTTTGCTCCAAAGGTTATAAATTCCTGGCATATAATGGTATCAATATACATAGAAACCAATGGTGGTTTGTTTATTGGTATATTAGAAGAGATGAAACAAAGGAAGGCAGAGAAAAAGAATAATTCCATATATACTTAAAATAATGAGAAAACTAAGTGCGAATTCAGTATGTGCAAGTTATTGTTGAAATAGTAGATCACTTAGGTCTGGAAACAAATTTAAGGTAAAGATAACCAAATAACAAGTTTTGTTGGAACAGTTAGTATCTTCCTACAATTTATCATAAGAGTAAACACATTAAATAGGAGGCTGGTTTTTACTGAAATATTTTGTGTATGTTTTTTGAGTGCATTTGATTATGCTGGTGATTTGGTATGGAAAAATCTAACATCTTATTTTTCATGTGTCTGAGGATGAAATAGTTGAAAACAGTGTCTTAAAGCAGCTGTCTGTCCTCTTTCTAGAAATATTTACGTAATCTTTTAGGGTACACTTTATAAAAAGTTTCACCAAATTTATGTAAAATTTGGTGCTAATTTGGATTTGACTGGAAACTTATTGCAGTAGTGTTGTGCAAAGGGATTCAATTACAGTGTGCAGTGTTTTGGAAGTAACTGTCTCGCATAAAAAGTTAATTAATCAGAGCTGTGTCAATTTCCTTGTGCCATGTCAATTTGCAGCAAGGTAATTAATCACTAATCACCCAGTGTGCAGCAAACTAAGGGACAATCCATGAGTCGTTTATTGTTATTTTTTTTTTCAAAATAAATGGCACACAGAGCCATGAAGAAACGCATCTTGCCTTTCATAATATTTTTATCGACAGTTTTGCATGTTGTAATAGACTGCAGCAACAAGCAGCTGTAGTTCAATGGAATATGAATATTAAAGAAACAAATGAGAGCAGATTTATAGGCCATTGGTTTTCTGTTATGTCAGTTTTGAGATTACACTGAGCAAATGAACAGTGAAAAATTACTCTTCCATGTGGAGAATGGTGATTAGACCTGTACATTAATTAGAGATTTTTGTTTTCTTTTTCAATGCATTTCAAATGAGAATGTCCTATAAGTAACGGTTTGTCCAAAATACAGATTTATTCATTCCTAAACAACCGTGTTTAATAGTGACATATATTTTTATACAATAGTAAGGAAATTAATGTTCTACAAATTTTAAGTATGTGTTTCAAAAAATAAATAGATTGTGGACGAAAGAAAAGGAAGTGACCAGTTGTGACTGTATTTGACATATATGGCAAATTTCCTTTGAATTCAGTTAATTCACAACTTGATCCCAGGGACAGTCATCTCACAAAAGTGACAGGTGAAAAAATGTATTTTCAGCTTGCCATTTTTTGTGAACTCAAAGATTTTTTTACCCTCAAATTTTAAGAATCCATATATATATATATATATAAAATTTAAAATCCTTCTTATGTTAAAATCTTTAGTGACAGAGTTTAAATTTTACTTGCATTGTACTTTGGACTGTGTATTTAAATGTAAAGATCGGCACACATCGTCTTTAGCACAATTTTTATAATTCTTTTAAAGAATGCCAACTAATACTACTTATTACTATTACGATGAAGTGAAAATTCACTACACAGCATACATCGGGATAAACTCCTGATTCTGTTCCTGAAATCTCTGATAACACCACATAGATTATTCTGCTTAGCATTTCTCAGCATGTTACCCATTATCTCTCTTTGTTTTTAATTTATTGTCCAGCACTACTGAAGTGTTTCCTCAACAGGGATTCTCCTGAACTATGGGAATAATGTAAATATGTCTCCCTGCCTTTCTAACAGTTAAATTATGTTGCAGTAAATTAACTATAAACTGATTCAGACATGATGTAACATTAAAATTCTTCACATAAAACATTTGAAAACTCTTGATGGCAGATGACCTGATAGTTTGCGCAAAGAAGGAGAGATTAGCAGTGATGAGAGGTAGAGTCGTTCATCCATTTTGATGGCACACCTTTCTTGAGGCATATGGCACTCTCATACAAATTCAAACCACGGCACCGATACAAAGAATAATTGCCCATTAAAATGGCTGTATATTTTTATGGCTTTGATACAAAATCTGCCCCCTGTTGTTTTTTGCATCTGCTACTCTTCCATCCATCCCAAAGCTTTAAAACTTTAACACAGTGTATAACCCTTAAGTATTTTTTACCAGGTTATATTTCTCCTTTTGGGAACTCAAGCTTTGTCATTGTTCCTTCAGTCTTTGTTTTTTAAGGCATATGTTTAGATATGATGTCTAGAAAGTGCACCTACCTGTCATGTTTATTTAATAAAAAACGAATAAAACCAATGCTTATATTGCATCTTTTGGGAAAAATTAAGCTTTGATTAAGTTTTGTCTGTCAACACAAAGATTAAATTCCTCTTCTTTTCCTCATGCTTATATGTTTTCTATATAAAATCATTAGTTGCCTAAATGTAACTGATCTACTAACATGAATCCTGTTCATTCCGAAGGCCTTTTTATTTGCTTAAGTGGTACAATTTGCTGACCAGATTTCATGTTTGAGTTCTGAACTGAAGTTTGACGAAAGAGATACCCTAACAGTGTTTCCATGTTTACAAAGTGTATCCAGAAGAGAGAACTTTTTGGACAATATTCATTGTCATAATACATTTTTTAAAAACGTTATCGTCTTAAATATAAAAATAGAACAAATAAATTTAAAGAAGGAAAACTACCAACATAATGTTCCTAAAAAAATTTCATTTAGGCTGTAGTACAAGATTTGTATGCATTTGGAGAATTATATTAAGCAAAGTCAGGCACTTCCATAGCATATTGTTTTCACTGTTCTTTTTTAATTTGAAAAAGTAAGATTGCAGTTCCACTGTAGGAACTGATTTTTTTGTTGTGCTGTTGTAGTGTCATTCATATTTGAATAGCTGGGTGAAAAACTATAGAATTGATGGGGCTATTAGATGAGAATGTAAATTGTTTCTTTGGCTTGATATTTGATTATATATAGTCCTTAGAAATGTCTGTCTTTTTTTTTTAACTTCATATTATCACCTCATATCATCAATGTGTAGTTGGAAAAATCTGCCTCTTCTCTATCACAGATCAGAAGAATTCCAGTCATCAAATTACTTTGATAAATTTAGGGTACTTTTGCTTACAAGTGGGCTTAGATGCTTCCCTGCTGAGAGTCAAACACGTTTTCAACCCCATTATAATAGCATTGTCACTGACCGCGTTTCAGCGGTTTGGCACTGAGGCACTAAAGAAGGTTGACCTACAAACTGTAAGTCATTAAAATCTTCACCCCTCCTGGCTACTATATTTGTTACTTTTGGGGCTGGTTAATAGCACTTAATGCTTCCTGATGGGAGAGCCCTTCTCATAAAATTGTTTTTATGAAGTCCATTCTTCAGTTGTGTTCTAATGGTGCTATTTCTGCTGGTTATTTTGGGGGGAGGATATTAAAAAGTTAGTAGCAAAATAAATTCTGTGGTTATTACATATTCCTGACCATCTGATTTCTCAGCTGGGCTGAGGTAGCATAATTTTTTTTTTTTTGCTGAACTCAAATCTAGGGTGACATGATCTTGTTGATTATTTTACCTCTAATCTTAATCTTTTTTAATATTACTACCTGGAAATAGAAGGCTTGTTTTCAGATACTCTGATTTTCAGACAGACCCAATTTAATTTTTTGGGACAGATATAATTCTGTTTATATATAAACTCTACTGTTAGGCCTCACTTTATCATAAGACCTTGCAGTGCCACTCTTAGTTCTATATTCCTCAGGCTTAGTTTCCATCATGTCTTATCCTCTTCCTGACAGAAATCCAAATCATTGCTCTACCTTCTGTTAATTGCTTCTTCAAGTTTTTTTTAGAGTTTTGCTTTATTCTAGACATTTTATGCTTCATGATTTTATGAAGGAGACAATGCAACGCAAGCATAGCAAAACAATTACATTACTTCAGTCTTTTCCTTCTAATACATCCTTTATGTTGCAGATCCTTTGAAAATGGTAGAAATCACTGTCTTGTCTTAGCATCTCCCATTAATGCTGAGCCTCCATTATGGGTTCTGGATTTGCTAAACACTTATGGGCTAAGTGACTCTTCCTGTTATCTCTAACAGCTTTTTCTCCTCTTTCATAAGAGAAAACCTTCCTTCTCATGAAAATTTTTAAAAAATATTTTATATTCTTTTTCACTTGTTCATTGATGGGGCCACTCTGCTTTTCCAGTGACATTTCTTTGTAGAGAACCATTCACTCTCCAAGATTTAAAGTCAGTGCCTCTTCTTGTAATTCTTTCCAAGGTGTGACCACCATGAGGAATAAAGAGTATTTAGGACAAATGCTCAATTATTGCAAAATATCTATTTTGTCTGTGTGAAAGCTGGATCGAATGGTACAATTCAAAGGAAAAAAATGCTCACAAACTACATTAGGAGTTCATGCTTTCACAGAGGTATATCTTCAGTGTCTCACATACAACTTCTGCATGATTCCAGCTGGTTTTCATCAGACCTATGTTTTCTCATTTCTTCTGAAAATCAAGAGATAGGTCCATTCTTCACACATGTGTATAAGGTGTGTGGCTATATGGAGGAACTGACGAGTTAATTTCAAACAGTACATTTTACAGCAGAAAGACTGTCTAGGACCCTGAGTGTTTCACTGAAAGATGACAACTGCTTTAAATATTGCCAAATGTAGATATTAATTACAAAGAATTAATTGCTGAAACAGATCTTGGAGCAGGAGTTTCCAGACCATGTATTGCAAGCCCACAACACTGTTAGATACCTTACATTGCTTGAGCTTAGACTTTTTTGAATTGGTTTGGTTTTCTTTACCACTGCTTCTGTTTTTCTTGTGAAACTGTTTCCTATCAATATGTAGAGAACTACAGATCCAGATGTAAATGAAGTTGTTGTCCAAATTGCTCAAAGGTTGTCAGACTTCATTAATTTTTTTGTCAATGGCTTTTAGGTCAGAGAAATTTCTCTTAATCTTGGTAGTTTATGAGTGTCCCTAAAGACTACAGTTTTTTAAAGCTAGCTACAGAATACCAGCCTTCAGCTTTATCATTTAAGATATCCACCATTTCAGATATCAGTTCTTCCTGGCCAGACTCTCAAGTCCGTTTTCCCCCATTTGTTTAAGCAAATTTCTCAACACTGTTTTGTTGGTTTTTTTTCTTTTGAATTATTTGTGTGATTTTTAAGAAAGGCACGAATTAACTCTCAAATTATTGGAGAAACTTACTTCTAGAAATGACTGCCTACTAGGTGCAAAGGAGTGATTTTTTAATGCAATCAGACTGCAGCTAAACGTTACTCTGAGAACAAAGGTAATTGTACTGGATTAGATTAGTTCTCCATCTAGTCCAATACTCTGTATTTGGAAAGGAGCAAAAGCTGGATGCCTAAAGAAAAGTTGTAAGACTGGAGCTAGTGTGTAGGTATATAGTTCTTTGAACACTCTGTTAGCTTTCTACAGTTTGGAGACCTGATGTCTTTATACTGTTTCTCTGTAAGAAAATTGTTTGTTCATCCTTTTCGATCATACAAACTTTTAACATCCATAACATCCAGTGGCAGAAAGTTCCATGGTGGCTTAATTAGAGGTTGTGTGAAGAGCCACCTTTTCCCATATTTTCTCTGTTATTCACTATTGTGGACCTTTGTCATAGCTCCAACAGCCACTTCCTTTCTGTGCTGGAGTACTAGTCCACTTCATTATCTCTCTTACAGAAGTAACAGATGTGATTAGAGTTGTGAAAGTGACCATTTAAAATGTATGTTATGTACATCACCTGATTTAAGCCAAGATAGAAAGTCTGCAGCATGTGGCGTTCACAAATACATTCTCTAAGGGACAGAAGTGAGCAATGATGCCATGATGTCCAATGCTCATGTTTTTCTCATATATTGCTAACTTCCATTTATGAAATTCCATTAGAGCATTGCACCTTTTATTTACCTGTAATATGGGGAGACAGGCCACTCTATCACAGGAACTACAGGACAACCTGTAGATCTTTTTACTATAATGTTTGCTTATATTTCAGTCCACTGAAAATTATCTTTTACATTTTCATATACACATTGTACTGATTTGTATGCAAGACTATTTACTTGGAAAGGAAAAGGACAAAAGTTACATGGTTTGAGCAGTAGGTCATGATTCTAGCACTACTGTATTTGTACTGTTCAATAGTCAATGTTGTTGCATATGCAATAGTACTTACAGCATCCAAATTTCAAGTATATGATATATATGTTTGGTTTTCCCCAAAAAAATGCTTTCCATGACTCTATTTCTTTAAACCTTCTTAAATGCAGTTGATTGCAAAGTTATCAACAGTATATTGAGTTCTGTAAGTTCATCATTCTGATTTTGACACACATTTTTACAGAGAGAGGAATAAAAATATGGTATTTGCACTTTTTAAAAGACTGTTTTCATTTATTTGTATTGCCATAAGGTTGTTTTATGTTATATCACAGACATAAATCTTTGCAGAATTACTGTATAACCGTTTTGTTACTGAGAAGGACCTAGCAAAGCCCAAAAGCCACAGTAGTAAGGCAATAATGGAGAAGTCACCATAATTACAGTATTTACCTTCATATGTTCAGCCAGCAACATCTATGAGTTGTGAAGTTTTCATTTTCTTTTTCAAATTCCAAGGTTGCTTTTAAAATTTAATGCTAAACCACATGAAAGACAAATGCGGATTGAAATAAATTAGTATTTCAGACTTGAAAAACTTACTGTTTTATACATCATTACTTCCATTTGCTTGCTTCTTATTAGGGCTGTGCTAAGCAATATTTATTTCTTTTATCTCTTTATTTACATACTGAAAAAAATTCAACACAGTGAAGCACAACTGAAGTAACCTGAGTGCCAACAGTGCTGGATTTTATTTTCACTGTCTCACTGATGAATTCATTCAAAGAATACCTGTTCTAACATTGGCCAGCAGTATATGTACAAGGGAGAAATGAAGTATTGGTTAAAAAACTGGCAGATAAAGTGGAAAGTTTCTTTTTTATTTTTCAATTAAAAAGTTTATGAAGAGAAGTTTTACAGACATTTTACAGAAAAAAAACCCTGTAAGTAGTACTGTATTACTGTTCAATTTCTGATTAAAATATTTTAAGTCTCACATGGAATGGTAATTAATGTTTGCATTTAGTTGCAATGACAATATAAAAGTGTATGAGCTAATTTCTTTGTTATATGTCTAAATTGTTTCTATTGGGTTCTGAGTATTGTCTAAATTCAGATAGATATTTCCAAACTATGCAACTATTGCCTTTGAGGGAATAACGGGTACTGTTATGAACACGGTACACCCCCAAAATCTGAGAAAACTCTTGCTCTGTCTTAACCTTCGTACACAATTAAGACCCAGTTAATAATCAACTTTTGGTTCGATTGGTAAAATCGCTGGATAATTTAGATCACTGGAGGTCACCTGGTCTAACATCTCACCTCCAGTCAAAGCAGGGCTGACTTTTGAAGATAGATCCAACAATGTAATGGCAATGTCTCTGGTATTATAAATTTGAGCCTGAACTGGATGACTTGGGCCTCGGGAGTCTCCTGGTAGTGGTGTTGCCTAAAACAGTCAACATTATTTTAAATATTGTCTTCTAAGAGAATCAGAGCCACCTGTGATGCTGCCATCTAAATTCCCAGTTTGCTGTCTCCTGTTTGCATACAAAGATTTTGTGTAAAAAGATGAAGCCTCTGGTTAAAAGACTAATAATTTACTTATTTGGTGACTCCCTCATCCGGTTACATGCAAGCTTTAATATAAGCACAAACAAGCTGCTACATTACCCTTGTTTTAAAACACCAGGTTGATCTGAATATTTTACATTCCTCCTCTTTTTTTCACAGTGCCAGGATTTCCCTACCCTGCTGCAACTGCAGCTGCTGCTTACAGAGGAGCACACCTAAGAGGCCGAGGTCGCACGGTGTACAACACGTTTCGTGCAGCAGCCCCCCCTCCTCCAATTCCAGCCTACGGCGGGTAAGGAGATCAGCTGCTTTTATCTATTAGCATGAAACTCCAAAGGCTACAAGCTCTTTGTGACTGTGGTGCATGCTGATCGTGTCTCACCACAGAAACCAATGCTGCATGCAGCCAATCCCAGTGCTGGAAGTGGTGCACCTTGCACGGAGTATTGAAAAATGACTGTAATTTGTACTGCCATGGTTGGTGGCCTTAAGCATTTCAGATGTCACATATTGTTATGTAAATGCTCTTAGAAACTGAATGCTTTGGAACAGAGAAATTGTTTCAGCTAAAAATATATTTTTGATGATTGCAAACATCTGGTTATTAAGGAGGTTGGATTGAGTTAACTTCTTTTTCTTCGAATCATCCACTGAAAGTTGTCTCTGGACCTGAAGGCTTAGTGGTGTATTTTTTTTTTTGTATTGCAGTTAGTTTAGTTTTTCTAGTTGACATCTTCACCATGATAGAAATTTGGGGTGCTTCTCTTAGGGCCACTTGTTTCTCAGTACGTTTGCTTAAATAATATCTTAAGATTTCACTGTCAGTGACCTACGTTTACTAAAACCGAGTAGTAAACTAAGGAACAAAGGAGAGAAATTCATAGTAATAATTTCTGGAAACTCAATAATGTTCTGTTATTTCAGAAGGTTGTGTTTTTTTTTTTCTTTGAGGTATATTTTTGAGGGGAAGAAGGAAGAAACAAATTTTCCTGTAGCTCTGCAAATGCTGGCACAGAAAAGTCTTGTATGCTCCATATCATATTTAAAAACCCTAACATTGTCAAAAGATTTTCAGCTATTAAGAAACTGGGAAGTCTGGAAAATCAGAAAACTTAGTAGATCCCTGATCAGAATAGCATTTTGTTATAAAAATTTGAAGTACATATGCCAGTGCTTCTCTGGAGAGCATCCAGATCTTTCTGAGAAAGAGTCAGGACGGGTTCGCAAAGTCTTCGAATGTAGGTGAGCGTTCTGTCTGCCCTCACTAACGTCCTGCTCAACAGCCCATCTGCTCTCGCTGTGGATGTCCCCTTGTAAGGGAGCTTGCAGCACAAGATTGTGCTACAACTCTGTCCTCCTGCTTCATTACCATAGAAGATGGGTGCCCTTCACTACTTCCCTCAGTTTCTTACGAAGCCTTTGTTCTATTAAGCCAAAAGGCATGTCTTTTTCTAGACAGGTTTGCAAACCTAGTTAAGTCAGCCATTGAACTAAATTTTCATGGATATTTAGGACAGGCACTTAGACTATTTCTTCACATTGGGCAGTTACCACCTCAGAGAAATAAGGTGTTCTAAAAATGAATATAAAAATGATGCCACAGAATCAGGTTATTTTGTAAAAGTGTATGCTATTTTTTTCTTATTTGCGTTTTGTGTAGTTTAATGAACAAAATAATATTAATTTAATAAGCAAAACAATATTAGCACTACTGGAGGAAGTCACCATGATTTTTGAAGATTGCCTGAGTTGCCTTTAGACAAGGATGGTGTCCCACCAAAGTTATCCTACTGTTACCCAGATGCTCCTTTAGAGTTAGTCCAGGTATTAATACAGGCAATGATGGGAACAAGTTCAGAGTGCCCTGTAAGAGCTGATTTCAATCTGACTGTCTCAGCTAAGAAATGAATACTGCATATAAAGAAATTGGACTCTTTCTATCTCTACTTAGTTTAAAACGAAATTCTTAAATTTGAACACAGTGTGCTATATGTAACATGGGTTATTACCAGTTTCATGATGTTGCAAACATAATACCATAGTATAGTACTGTGTGATACAGCTTTTGAATTGGGCAATACATTTTTTGTTAGTATTTGCAAAATGAGCAAATACTTTCAGACCAGTGAGTACCTTACATTTGCTTTAATTTAAGGGGCCACATGTGGGTGCTCTGTGTGTCTTCTATAAATTTTTATAGTTTAGTTAGTACAGTGACTTAGCAGGACGAATTTAAATTTCCAAGTGTAATACATATATGTTCTCATGTAGTTGTACTGCTTACTTTCAGCATCTTTTGGTAGTAAGTTAGGTGTATAAGCATTGTGAACTCCTGTTGTAAGTTAATACAGACGTTTTGCACTGCAGTCAGGTTCAGCAGTGTTTCAGAACTGGGTTCCAAGAGGTCAGCTCAGCACTTAGATTCTTCTGCAGGCTGGTTTGACAGTTAGGTTGGACAGATCTCACCTACTGCCTTAGTGACCTGTTCTTAAAGCTGGCTTCAGAGGGAGCCATGCATTGCATCAGTACAAAGTCACATCTCATTGTTCTGATGGCTTCCAGCTGTCTGGGATGAACCCTTGGTAATCTAGGGCTCACCTTGCCAGTCAGTATGTTTTTCTAACACAATTTGACTGCAAAAGTTTTCAATTAGTAAGCTTTGTCCTAATTTAGAGAGGTCTTAGTTCAGGTATTATTCAGGTTTAATTTTATCCATCTACCTATGCTTTATGATAAAGCTTAAAACAAATTTCCAACTTTTGTAATTCATGGATCAGTTCAGAAATAATACATACCTCTGCACTGATCCATAGTTGGATTAATAAAGCTTTATTCTGAAATAATTTCCTTCACCTAGTGTATTAGATGTTGTGCTAGTAACTTCACTGATACAATAGTACAATTTGGAATTTCTTTGCAGTGCTTTGTTCTGTGCTCACCCATTACGTACTCTGACCTATCAAAGAAGCAAAAAGGAATTGCATCAGAAAAAAATCCTTGATTAATGAAAATAAATTATAAGTATGTGGTTTTCAGTCACAATGGGAGTAGGAGTCAAGGAAAATTACAGAGATAATAAAGAGATCACAGAGAATGCATCAGCTTACAGAAGGAAGCAAACTTGGAATATCATTTGTTGATAAGAGAAATGGAAAAAGCTTTGAATTGCTATTTTGCAATACATTTAGTAGCAATTTCTCATTTTTCACTGAAGGAAGGAGCTCAGCCTTAGAACCAAGCAAACAGTTTCATATTAAAATATTTTCAATCATTAAAAAAAAAAATGTATAATGACAGATATAATTTTAATTGTAAATTTATATTAAATTCCAGTAATGTTTAGTTAGAAAAATATTTCTTTTCTTTTTACAAAAGAACCCACATGTAAGTGTAAAATATAAAGCTAAAGTTTGAAATGACCTTTTTCATTTTCTTTTATTTCATTAACCTTAGAAAGCTTATAACTGAAATAAAACATAATACTTGATCTGAAGTAATCTTCATACTTAACTTGTACATATTACAAAGTTTTTGAACTGAAATGGAATCATTTTGCTTTAAATTTGGAAATAAACTGTAAAGCTAAGAACATGTATTTCTTAGACTAGTGTGACATGCTGCTACTAGTGTTTATCTCAGCAGCACTGTCTCAGGACTCCCTGCTCTGTAACAAAACCCTTCACAGAATCACAGAATGGTTAAGGGTTGGAAGGGACCTCTGGAGATCATCTAGTCCAACCCCTTGCTTGTTCTTGTTCACTAGTGTCCTGTTTGATACTGACTGTGACCTTTTCTTAGAAACTGTTTTTCAACAAAGTTAAGAAATGGCAATGCGCCCCAGGCTGTAAGGAGATCTAGAAGATCTTGTGGTCATTAGGCAAAACGGGTTACTGTGATTCCCATGGAAGGCTCTCTTCTGCCATGCCTCACAGTTACTGGGAACAGCAAACATGGCACACTTTGCTAGGTCTGAGGAAAATTGTGGAATATAGCCATGTTTAAGGCCATTGTTTTCTTACAAATCAAAGAACAGCACACATGCTTTAAAATGTGTCATTTAAAATGAAATCAATGTTCATGAGATATGTAGCACTACATAAATAATTAATGGATCCTTTACTTGTGAGTGAGGCATTTCACTAATTCCTTGAGATAGTGTCTTGTTTATTAGCTCGTGGAAAATACTTCATTTTTAGCATTTCAAAATGAAAAAGAAGCTTTTTTTTCCAATACCTTATTCTGAATTTAATAAGCTACTACGTCTACTACAGTGGTTATGGGTTTTTCCAATACATTTCTTTGGGCTCACAGAAACTTCCTCTTACTTTGGACTCGGTGCTTTGTGTGTATGTGCAACTGTTAGAACAAAAAAATGTGTTTTGCCAGCGCATAGTGATTTATGTTTTCCAGCTTTGTTCTCTGCAGCAATGCCCTCAATTAATTTTCCAAAGCAGATCATATAACTTGTTCATGGCAGAAAATGTTGAAACTGGAAAGACAGAATTATAACTTGGAATTACAGAACATTCTAAAAAGCTGAAACAGCCTCATACAAGAGTTTCAGTTCTGTATTTACAACCGTGAAAGTTGTGTTATTAGAGCGTTGAAAGGTGTTACTTTAATTCTCAGTCTTTTCTTTGGTTTATTTTAAATATGGGTTGTAGCTGCATCTCTTGTATTATTTGTTTCATGAAGGCTTCATGTAAAAGATTTCATATAAAAGGTGATTTCCAAGACTAAATACTGGAAAATAGGTTTAGGACAGTGAAGGCAACCCTACCAGCAATCAGACAACAGAACTTTTGTTCCTCAGGTGCTTTCCTGTAGTTGTGATGGAGGGGAAATAGTGAACTATAACCATGATTCCTATTGCAATGAATGAAATCATGATTGTAATGCCCGTTTTTTACGCTGAATCAAGCACTCCATGCACTTAATCTGCCGTAGGTTATTTATGTTAACTTGTGCAGATTGTGTGTATGGCTGAGGGCCATATATACTCAGCTGCTATGAAGTTACTGAACTAAGGTTTGTGCAGTCAAGAACTGTCTCATGTCATTGATAGATTATTCAACCCAATCCTTTTGAAAGATGAGAATAGAAAAATGATGATGAAGGCAGATGTAGTCCTCCTGGGATATTATAAAGGTGGAATCTAAACTAGTAAAGAGTTTGTCTTAATATAGTACAAAAAATTATTATAAGACACAGAGACTAAAACAAAGCAGCTAGAACAGTGCAAAGCAAATGTATAATGTTGAGAAAACAGTTTCATATTTATAAAAAAGAAATTTCAGGAAATGATTGCCACATATGATGTTATTTAGATGCACGTTTTCTTATTAAATCAAGATTTCTCTCCTCTCTGAGTTTTCCTTAGCACTATAAAATCAGAAAATACAACTCAATAAATCCCCCAAATTTGTTGTTCTTATTTTAATGCGTCCAGGTAGCTTATTAACATATCATCCATTCCTGGGTGAAGTAATTCAGATTTCAGTAATGTGGCTATTTCCAGACCCTGTGTTAGTTTACAAGGAACTCAAGATTTATCTGTCTGCCATGACAATTTTTTGAATATAAAGTATAAAATGAGCTGTGGTGAGATGGGTCCTTGTGTGATGCATTCAGTCTCTTCCCATGCTTTGAGAATTATCATGTTTTTTGCCTACAGCTTCAGAGAGAGAAAAGGGGATGATAAGCCAAGCAAATCACCCTTTGGAAAATCCAAATGGATTTTCTTTTCAATCTACTGATGGAAAGAAAAGCACAAGAGCAAAACATAGGTCTTGGTGGTTTACACTTTGTCCTTCTGATGAAGGGTGCTATGAGCAAATACATTTGACTCCACTGGTAAGATTCAGTCACAGGAGTCAACAAATGACAAGGACAGTGAATAGAGAAAATATACTCTGAAAAACTATGAAAATGTGAGGAAATACTTTTCTTCAAACTTTAAAAGCAGCAGGAAGTTTTATATTTAACATCACTATCACACTACAAGACCATATGGAGGAAATAGGATAAAACCAGCTGGTGTCTTTTCATAGTGCTTGTACTGCTTGGTAATGTTATACTCACTTGCCTCATTCTGTCACTCCATCTTAATACTAACCATGTTTAATGATGGAGTCATGCATTCGTGTCTCATTTTAGTGTTGGGTACTTCCTTCGGTATAATATTTATCAAGCAGTTACATATTCAGAATTCAAAGTAAGTCTCTGCCTGTGCATGACTGAACATTACATGTAAGAGGAAGCCCTAGGTGAATGAAGTAACCTATCCAGGATTACAACCAGCTGCACTTGAGAATTTAAAATGTATCAGCCCCTGTTCATCTTGCAACATCTTCACAGTATATCCACAGATCACCAAGGGGAGGAAGAAAAAGGTCACCTTCCTGACACACATTCTCTGAAGTGTTTTTTTCTGAACAGCAATGTTTAATAATAACTGAAAGTAGTATGTTTTAATGTACTGAGGTGGGTTGACCTTGTCTGGCTGCCAGACCCTCACCCAGACGCTCTCTCATTCCCGCTCCTCAAGAGTACACGGGGAGAGAGTGAGAAGGGAAAGCTCTCAGGTTGAGATAAAGACAGGGAGATTGCTTACCAATAACCATCACGGGCAAAACAGGCTTGACTTGAAAATTAATTTAATTTATTGCCTATCAAAATGCATTTGGCTGGTTAGAAACAAAGAATCTAAAACACCTTCGTCCCTGCCTCTTCTTCCCAGGCACAACTTCACTACTTCACTCCCAACTCCTCCACCTCCTCCCAGCGTGAGTGGCGCAGGGATATAAGGAGCTGGGCGGGGGGTGTGGGGGGGTGTGGCTTTGGGGACTCAATCTTCAGTAAACTTTGTATCATTTGTATATGATCTCATAAAAGTCCTTCCGTGTTGTTCACAATTCTGTACTTCTACCTCACAGTCATGTGGAATGTTTATTTCTTACATGCAAACAGGTATAAGAAAAACATGTCATATTTTAAAATAATCAGAATATCAAATCCAAAATGAAGGTATGCTACAATATAAATAGCAGGCTCTCTGAATGCAGCCAGTGTAGAGGACGGTTGGCATATTTTGCTCTGCAGACATAATAAATGGAAAAATACATGAGTAAAGGTCTGACCTTACTGAAGCAAATGGCAGACATTCCAATTTAAGTGGAGCTCAGTTTTCACACATTCCATAACAAGCTGTTCTGTGAAACTTTTATCATCAATGTGGCTTTATCAATGTGGTTTATGTGCATGTATGCATATTTATGATTTTCTCAAGACACATACCAGCTCAGCCCTGGGGGTTTTGATCATTGACCTCAATAGATCAGTTATATTTCTGACATGAAAATTCCTGTTGGAATTGCAAAACAGCTTAGGCTAGCAACATGGTAACAACTAGTATTCCCAGATAATAGTATTCCCAAATTGAAAATATTGTTTTAAAAAACCCATTGTGTGCTCTCGTATTTAGCTCTCGAAACAGCTTGGGTTGACTCTGATATTGGAAATACTCATTTTAAGTTGCAGAACTGCCAAATGAATGTAAAATTGCAGGACTTACATAATGGGCATAATCAATAGGCCACTGTTGCGTAGTTCCAGTTTTGTTTAGTGTAATCATTTAAACCATCTTTGTCATATTGTCACTTACCCTGAAGTGTTTAGAATCTAAAATTTGAACTATTTACAGTGACAAGTTGTCTTAGCTGAAATGCATTGGTCTCTGGGTAAACTGTTAACAGCACTATAATAATGCTACATTTTTTCCAGATAAGTAGTAATGTATCCAGCCAAAACTGCAGGGGAGCTCAGAATCGTTGTATGTTTGCCAAAGCTGTAAAATGATAACGTGAGGAAGGTTAATACTTTTTTTTATAAGAATAAAGCCATGACATTCTTAACAGACCTGTTGTCACTATTGGAAATTTGTATTAAACCAACAATGCAGTACCTTTAAATACTCTCATCTCTGTATACATTGAGGTATTGAGATTTGACTCAATGGGTAGAATACCACCAGTATAATTATTTCACCCATTCCTCTCACAATATAAACTTACGCTTTTTTTGTTTTCCATCTAAGTAGTGACAACTACCACTTTGTTTCAGAGGGTTGACATAATTGCAGGACAAGAAAGTAGTAGTTCAAGAGGCAGCATTTTCTTAATGTATTAAAACTGATTGTAGGATTGGCCCACTGAAAATTTTTATAGAAAAAAATGCTCCAAATATGTGGTTTCTTGGAAAAAAAAAAAAAAAAAGAAAAAAAACCTTATCAAAAGTAATTTCCAATCCTGCCATGCTTTGCCTCTCTTTGACTAAGCATTTGGCATACTTTGTAAGATGTTGTGTTCGGTACAGTTTCACTTCTGATGATTACTACCAGCCTCCTTAACCAATGTGAAGAGTGCCTTCCTTCCCCCCTCCCTCTGTTCTTGTGACAAGACTAACCTCAGCTGTGCAGGGGTTGGTGGCATTTGCATGTGGAAATGCACTAATATGGATGTTTTTCTTTGTGTGTGCATCCTTGCAGTGTTGTATACCAGGATGGATTTTATGGTGCAGACATTTATGTAAGTATTCATTGATGTGCATGCTGTCCTTGTACATTACCAGAGTCATTCTTTTTACAAGTTTGCTGCCTAGCTTGACTCTGTTTTGTCTATTTACCATCCCTTGCCTGTCAGAAAGAATTGAGAAGAATATCTCTCACATTGGAAGACCTTTCTGTTCATTACATCTATCATTGTTCAGTGGAGCTGAATTAACTCTTCAATCAAATGCTGAATGAATGCAAAAAGATGTGAAAAATGTGTGTGTGTGGAGGGGCGTCTCCCTTCAAAATTGAAGTTCAAAGAAAAAATAAAAGCAAAGCAGAAACATTCTTCTGCAAATCCCCAAAAGCTCATTTTTAAATATCAAGGCAAGCTGACTCTTATTAATACCTGAAGTATGAAAATACTCTATGGAGAGATACAGATTTCCCAAATCCAGGCAACACTGGGTATACGTAAGTGCCACGGTGATAGTGGAGCTTAATTACATAGTAAGTTTAAGATATGGCTATGTATTGTCTGTAATCTGAGTAGACTTCCATCTGCTCTTTTAAAATCCACTTAATTAAATGAAATGAGTAGAGACTGCTCATGATATAAGAAGGGGTTATATTTGCTAGTAAGGATTTATAGCCCTGGATCCATCATTACCTACTTCACCTCATTGGTCACCGATTTCCTTTTAAATAGTATGTTTTCAAGTTTCTTACCAATACGGACGTTTTTACCTTGAATGTATACAAAGAGGCTATTTATCTCTGAGTATGCAAGAGGTTTCAGGTGGCTGAGGCTAAATTTCACGCTCCTAAAATAATTAATTCTTATACCCTATGTGCAGCTGTAAAATATTTTACTGATACTCCAGTAATCTTTCACATTTATTATTATTTTGATAAAGCAACCTGGTCCTAAGTATTTCATCAGACAACTTTCTCTAACATACTTGCACTTCTGTTGTACTGTCTCTGTTGAGATACAAAGAGTTGGATGAGTTGAAATTGGTATGAATATCAAAAATTCAATAGGCAATGTTAGAAAACATTCCTCGTATTCATTATCAGCAATCTTTTAGAACTATTTCTAAGGGAACAGAGTTTTTTTTACTAAGTTTTATAAAAGGAGGAAAAGAATTTGCATTTTTGGATGAAGTAAGTTTTGTTTTTCTGATGGAGGGAGAAAGAGGCTGATACTTATCTGAAAATTCTTTTGTGTAGATTAAAAATATATTTAAAATTAGCATGGGTTAAAATTTTCTTCCTATCTACTTATGTACTTAGTGATGTTATCAGTAACATGTTGTTTACAACACATGACAACCACCCCTTTGCCAAATGCTTGCTCAAGTGTAGTATGCTGCTCTAATCTAAACACATTGCTGCTGAATTTTTGAGCTATATAGGATACATGGAACAGTGTGTGGTTCTTCAAGTGTGGTTTCCAATTTTCATATTTCTTCAAACTGTCAAAAGAATGTAACATCCATTTTGCTCAGTTTACCACCCAAAAATCTGAAAGGCAACAAGACGTCTTTCTCAGGATTGCTTAATGTGACAGCATAGGTGGGAAATAAATGTTAATGTAACAGTTTGTATTTTTGGAACCCACTGCTGCTGAAAACCAGGAATATATCTTTTGGTGATTGACAATATTATTTTTAGGTGGCCTCATACCCTCCCACAGACATTAACATTTTTGTTTCCAAATGGAAAGTGATTTCAATGAGGAAGATACCAAAGAAACTACTAATTTCTCATATATCCTTAGTTTTGTTTTCTGGAATAGTCATGTGCATTAGAAAATGGAATAACTATACTGGTGCATTGGTTTTCACTCAGTTGCAGCCTTATATTTCTGATTGCATTTCTTAGTTTTCTTAATGCAACAGAATGTTTACCTTTACAGCAGTTGACAGAATTAAAACACTCTGCTGGAAATTTGTTTATTTTTTTTATAATGTACAAAGCTTCTTATTCTATAATTCATTTTTCTTTACATTTTTTCTTTCATATAAAGCATTTTGCAGGGGAGGGAGAGAGAGAGATAGACAACTGGCATAAATCAAAAGAAACCTTACAATTCAGAGTGTATTAGTTCTTAGTGTATTAGTTTGCAGCGGACCAAGTTATTTATTAAATCCCAATTGATTATGACATAGTTCTACTTAGCTTTTCATTTTAAGTGCAGAGCTGAAGCTTTGTACACGAACAAACGCTGTGTGAAAAAAAGGAGAAAAAAAATTTAAACAATATAGCTTTTAATAGCAGATTGGAGAGAAAGGAACCTTAAAAATACCACAGAAAGAAAAAAAAAAAAAAAAAGAAAAAAAAAGGAACACAGTACTGAAAAGCCAGACCAAAAACATGCGTTAACAAGTGTATTAAAGGGGGTTTCATTCTGATATGGTTACATGGAGCACCAACAGTAATATGGACCATGCTAATCTTTTCATTACTAGCTATCAATATAGCCTTCGATGGCTAGATTTTGTGGAAAGGGTGGAGGGAAGACAGAAGGATATTACTGGTTGGGTAAAAACTGCAGGGTAAACCAAGAACAGCAAATAGCCAGAGTTGCTTACTAACCAGAGGAACAGAAGACAACAGGAAGATAAAAATAGGTGGAAAGTACAGTCTAAAATGAAAAATCAACAGCCATGATTCTAGATGTAATATAATACATTCTGTATTTCATATAGTTCTATATGCAATGTAATAATGCTTCTGAAATAGCTGAGCTATTGAATTCCTTTTTAAATGTGCCTTTGATTAGGAAAAATAAAGGAGATGATTAGGAAGTAAGGAAGACCTTTTAAAATTAAGTATTGATTCACTAAGAGAAAAAGTCATTAAAAGAGAATTAAGGTTGCCTGCCAGCAAATATAGAAGTTCCTAGATGAAGATTGACACTTGTGAAAATAAGAAAATACACTCCACAAAATGAAGCAAAAATAGTAACAGACACAGAAATATGCAGTTAGAATAATAGCTCTACAGTATTGCTCTCCTTTATCTTAAATCTGTTATTTTTTTACCATTGTCATAAAGAATGTTTTCAGAACATGTCAGTCTTCAATCCACACCTAAAATGCGGGAAGACTAAGAAATATGAGAAACTTCCAAACTCTGTCATCACCAGCTTCAGAAGTCCCTCAGTATATGGTTTAACCGTGTACATTAGTCAGTCTTATTGTTCACAACAAGATTTTCTAACCTGTTCTCAGGATTCTGGATCTGTGATACTGCAGCTGGTGAGAGTCCACAGCAACATATAAGTACATAGGTTTAAGATTTTTTTTTCTGAGCTGCTGATCAAGAATACAGCATACTTTTGTGATCAGGGATATGGAATGAGATTATCAATAGCTACTGCCATCACCTTTAGCTCAAACGTAGGGTGGTATTGAGGGTGGAGCATGTATTTCCCAAGGAAAAAGCAGATATAATTATCTAAGCAACGTTCCCTTGATACTAGGTAGAAGTCCATTTATGCAATCAGATACTACTGTTCCAATGTGAAAAGCAAGGATATGCCGTTAGCACTGTAAGTCTGTCTTTTAAGTACCAAAGATCTTTGTGTTTTGTAAGTGGAAGGATGTGCCATTTCCTGTGACTCAGAAACAGAAGGAGAAGTGGAGAAATTACTTTTCCAAGGGCAAAATAGTCCTAAGGTGCACCGGGTTGTTCCTCTTAGTGCTCTATGGGCTGGAACGCTCCATGATAACTTTTTACAAGCTTTGAGATCTAGTGATGAAATGTCTTTTCATCTCTCTGATCTTTATTTGTGATATAAACAGTACATTCAAAAAAATACCAGATCAGTCCTGGTGATTGTATTTGGTTGGAATTAATACAGGTGGTGTCTGTTTGGATATATTACCAAGAGCTTCTCTGAGGCAACAGAAAGCTCTGGGAACACAACATAGAAATAACATGAACTTTTTACACAGGCCTGTTCCAGAAGTTGAGCCAGAACAAAAAGGTGGTGGATATTTTATTTTTAATTCTCCCAGTCAAAGTTCTACTCCGTGAGCAGAACAAATACTATTTAAACCTCAGTATCATATGAGTGGAGGAAGAGGAAATGACTACTTCTACTTTCTGTATTCTGCAGGGCTAGGTATAATTCGTGCCATTTTTAATCCCATTTCTCTATTTGTAGCTAATAAGGCAGGTATAATTCTCAATACTAGAGAAGGTTTTGAACCTTGATTAATTTATGTTCACAAAATACTTTGAGATCCTTGAGTGAAAGGAAGTATAGGAAGTAAAAATAGAGGAAAAAGAATTCTCAATGTTCACATAGAATATTAACTATGTTAGTAATGGGAAAAACTAACAAAAAAACCCCCATCATTTAGAGTCATTTAGTTTATCTGTATCTACAATAAACACTGTCAGTACATCTGAGATCGAGGTAAAAAAAGTGATTTAGGTATTTTAGGAGGAGGTGCACATGTATACATGGTTTTGTAAACTATAGATGTGCGTTTGTATAACTCATTTTTGTGAAAATTATTCTTACTACAGATATACAGACTTTATTTTAAAATTCAGATGTATTTGATTTTCTGTTCATTTCCATTTTACTGTATCTTATTGAAAAATTCTGTGATTTCTTTCTAAAATTGATTAAGATTTCTCTGTAACAATTGGCTGCTGATCTTCAATGGATCCAACTGCTATTTTTCAATTTGCCTGAGCCACAGAGATGTATAAAACGTTGAAAGGAAAATTGTAATGAGTGGCTCTGGGGAATTGTCTAAATTCCTTCCTTACATCTTTCTTTCCATCCTTCTTTCCTTACTCATTCAAATCATTACATTTCTGTTTCTTTATAGAGCAGTATTGCAAGAGCCTGTGTATGGCAATAAGTTACCCCAGGTATGACATAATGACTGATGGAAAAAACATTATGCTAAATGTAGACTCTTGTAAAATCATACTAATACTCAAATAATTATGTGAGACAATGGATTCTGTGTGTATAAATGATACGAATAGTCTACCAGATGCATTTTATTTTCCAGATTCTATCACAAAATCACAGATATTCTTCATATCCCATGAAATACAAGTTACTGTTGTGAGTGTCCCATTCAGTATTTCATGTCAGTGAGATATATCTCTATATTTGGACTGCAACTGTATTGACTCTATACTTAATTTTTTTAAGACAACTTAAGCTGTTTTAACATTCTGTTATCATTGTTTTGGAAGTAGCAAATATGGGAGCACAGATAAGAGAGCAGACTTTTTTTTTTCATTATTTTAGCTGAATTATTTCAGCTGAATTTTCAAAATAATAATTTAAAGCATAACAGGTACTTTCTGTTTGAATATATGGAGTGAGGGAGAAAAAACCTTTCTAAAACATAGGAACTGAAAATTGTTATTTATTATTATGTAGTTATTACATAATCTTGTTCTAAATATTTTATTTTGCAATATAGTCTAAGGCATGAAGATAAATATTTAATATATTACTCGAGATGTGTATGTAGCAAATATTACTAGTGTATTCTTCATCTAAGATATCAGCCAAGTTCAAAATTGGAGAAAAATTGTAAGGTAGAACTTGTCACAGAAGTTTAGAGTTCAGGGATTTGAATGAGATTCCTGTTGTGATTCCCAATATAAAGGGAACCTTCAAGTATTTTGTGGCTGCAATAATAAATCCTCTGAAGTAATTGAAGTAAAACAATAAGAAAACTTAGTAGCATACCAAAACTGCAGAACACAAACCCCATTAAAATAATTTGCTTAAGAAGGTTTTTATGTGTAATTATATGATAGCTTGTGTTAAAAATATGAAATCATGACATGGGCTGGTAGGGAATTATGATTTTCCTGATAACCAAACGCATCCTGCATTTTAGTTCTCCAAAGAATTCAGGCAAATTCAATAACTTCGATCTCTTTTTATTTTTAGTGCTTTAGACTCAGTCTTTCCAGGACTCTCACAAATGTCATACTGATTGTCGAATCTAAAGCATCTTAATAAAGTTCAGAGTTCAGCTTCATTGTTCAGCAGCAATTCTTTGATGAAAGCAAATCAAAATGTAAGCATAAAAGGAATGTAACCCTCATATTTAGGGAGCAAGAAGGGGTCTGTCTTCACAGGATGACCAATTTTTAGTGATAGTTAAATAAAAGAAAGAAAAACAGTCCTCACAGAGCCTACCATCCGCAGATATGAGACCAGCCAGCGTGTGAACAGCCTGTCTCGGTTTTGTCTGATTAAGGACACCAAAACATTGATACTTCTCCTGGTGGCCCATTCTCAATTCTGTACCGTGGTGGGAGTCGTTACGTGCATAGTTGGATTGAAATGAAGCGGCTCTCACATTTAAATAAGGGGTTTTAGAGATGGACTACAGGACAAGCAAAGGAGTCATACGTGTGGCAAACAGGATCCTGTCAGTACTGCAGCATCACTGGCAGTCTGCCACACGTTTTCAGGTCTGGATCATGAAAACAAGCTTAATATCTTCTTTATACTTTTAACATTTGTACTCCCTCATATCAGCAGTTGGGGGAGGGGGGGGAGAAGAAAAGGAAAAAAGAAAAAAGGTGCTATATTTAGCTCTCAAAAACCAGGAGGGGAGAACATACACATTGGTATAATCTGTCACCTTCCTCCTTGTAGCAGAAACCAGACCAAGTGTGCAGCTTACATTAGCGTCTCTCAGTCTCACTGTTTGTTGGCTCAGTTTGCACTTGGTGACACGATTTGACATCTGATTGCCCGTATGCACATACCTGCAAGCAATATGTGCCTATTATACATTTTTGACAGTAATAGCCTTCTATTGGTTTATAAAAATCAAATGATCTGCAATGAGAGAATGTATTTCATCTCAGTGCTTCTGTGCTTGCCCAGAGAAGCAGCTTGCTGCAAAAAAGAGAGAGCATATATAGTATTATGAAAGCACCCGCCTTATTCCAGTGGTTGTGTGACACAATCGCTGCTGGCAGGGAGCTGACCAGGAGTAGGGAGGTGAATGTACTATTCTCTGTGTGAGCACTTGAAGAAGTCAGAAAGAATGTTCCTCAAATAAGCTGACAATTCAAAGCCTGGAGCCTCTAATGAGCTGTCAGTATATGTAAAACATATATTTATTCTTAGGGTGATATGGCATTATCAGCTGAATGATTGATTTCCAAAACTAAACTGCTTCAAATCTTCAAACCAACAGAGCGTTTACACCTGTTAGCGATGAAAACGTTTCCACCAAGCAAAGTAGTAGAAGGGGAAATAGCTTATAAAAGTAGTTGAAATTGCTTTTCTGAAAGAGTGAATTTTTATTTGTAAAATCAAAATAGAAAACCCACAAAAGTTCCTGCAGTAAAAATGCACTACTGGTACAGTAAAGGTTGACACATCATAGCCTATTCTTCATGCTTCAGCATAATATCTTTTGTGAATGCAGCCTTCCAAAAAAAAAGAAAAAATCAATCCATTGAAGCGAACACTTGAGCAAAAGAGTGAATTTTATTCAAAGCTGCGTGATCTGATACTTTCTTATTCAACTCTTTGTTAAGGTGGGGGAAGGTGGGAAAGGAAATACACAAGTCCCCTGTCCCAGAGGATTATGGGGTGGTGAATTCTAATTGGGCTGTAAATCGCGTTTGTGTTATCTGTGGAGACTGGCCTCTCTTTGTTAATTGGCATGCCGAGATCGTTTTGAAATGGTTGATATAACACCGTGGTCCATTGAACAGGAAGCTCTGCTGTTTTCACAGTTTGATAATCAATGCATCACTGCACACAATTCCTTTCCAACGTGTGTTTGTTTGTCCTGTTTGCTTAATTGAACAGCTGCAATTACTGTTACATACAACTGAATGTTAATTCATGGAAGAAGACAATTTTGCTTCTTCATTATAATTTTATGTATAAATTGGAAACCTATGTAACATTAAGTGTTAATTGAGTGCACAAATTCATAGGTTTAATCAACCAGACATAACAGATCACGTTTTGTGCAAAAAAGAATTATTAGCTGAATTTTTCCTTTAAGTTCAGCATTGCTTTATTAATATGTGTACACCTCATTCATAACAGCAATTGCTACTCGAAAACTTGTGGAAGAATACAGTGTTGTCTTGTAAAAAAACTTAGGGTGATGAGTACAGTTCATTGCTTTCTCCTGATCTCTGGGACAAATCTTAACAAGTACAAGTTTGTGGTGATAAATTTTGCTTAACGATTCACTGAAATATTTCCTATGCATTTAACCCCTTAACTGAACTTACAGCATGACAGTTCCCTTTCAGTTGTTGCTAAATTTTGCAGAGTGTTATTTAAGGTGCCGTAGCAATCCAGTTAGAGCGTGAGTTTGTGTTTCAGGGTGGTTATGCTGCCTACCGGTATGCCCAGCCTGCCACTGCCACTGCAGCTGCCTACAGTGACAGGTAAGACCTTATTTACTGCTAATAAATATTTGACCAGTGGAAGTTGAAGATGATTCTATAAATTTGCCTTGTTGAAGTCTCATAACTGTCTTGTTGCTCTGCAGATAATTGTGATATCTAAAGCAGGCTGTTTTATTATAATCCATGAATAGCCATAAATTGAGAGATTTTAGGCCTTAATTGAGAATCAGTCATGAGCTGTGCACATTCCCAAGCTGTAGATCATCCAGTTAATGTCTGTGACCCTTGTACAACGTAGATAAATATATGTACAGCTTCATGATGGGTCTGCTACTAAAGATCATTATTCGTCTTAGGAGTATTATTTCAGTTGATTTAGAACCTGAACCTATTGAGTGCCCTCAATTCTCATTGACATTGTTTTAGTCAGTGGAAATTGAGAACGAACTGTATCTAAGCTTGAACTATCCAAGGCAAAACAATATTTTTTACATTTGCTTTCCTTCCAGGTATTTGATTTTTTTGAAATATTGAAAAAAATTCAGTTATTCTTCTTTCACTCTGTATTTTTATCCTGAAAATCTGAACCACATTTGGTGGAAATAATACCAGGAATAAAAGATTATTAAAATCTGCATAAGAGAAACATGCAAAGACTTAACTTGTATAAACTAAAAGCGATGTCACATAAGTTAACTTGTTTTTGTGAAAGATGAAAATTGGGATCCCTTTGAAGTCAATGTCTAAATGGCTATTGACTTCAGTAGGAATAGGATTTTGTCAAATTGCATACAATTAAGACTTTGCAATGTGTGGACATGATTTTGTAATGAAAAGAAAGAATATCCTATGGGTTTTTTCATAAACTTTACCCTTAAAATCTATGCTATCTTTAATACTTTTCAAGTACTTTAAGAGTGTATAGTCCTAAAGGGAAGATGTATATTGTGAAAGACAGATACATGCATGTATTTTGCTTCACAATAGCAGTGAGAAGTAAGGTCACACTTCTCAGTTCCTGATATGAGAAAATTTTCCGTTGGAATCATAGAGATAATTTCTTAGTCTTGAATATGTATTGAAAAAATTCTTTAGATACTAAATTAGACATTGTTTTAAATGTTTCTGTTTCTTAAAGAAATTAACAGATTGAGAAATTTCAGTGAACTATTTCTTAGATTGAAGTGCTGTTCATGGATTCTGTATTTTTAGAGTAAAGTACCATGGTATGAATGTTACAATGCTATGCATGCATATTTGCCTTTCAAATGCTTATTCTGGGTAATGAAGATATATTTTTTTAAAGTTATGTGAATAAAATAATTTGCATGTGTGGCTGAGGCATGCTGTGTCAGACAGGTAAGCAAGTTACTTTCTATTAATTTTGGATCAGTAATATCAACTAGACATGTGCTGTATGCACTTTGTTTGCAATGTACTCTTTCTACTTAGGGTAACCTACAAAGGCAAAGTGCTACTCAGTAGTTTCATTTCATTTCCACAAAGGTGCGTTAGCATGTTGCAGCTCTAGTATTTTTCTGTGAGCTTATAACGCAAAACAATTCCTGCTTCTAAAAACTTACTAAACTGAAAGGACAAAACTATAAATAACCTCCTGTGGTTAGTAATTTTTTGCCAGGTATCATTCAGGTGTCCCTGGATCATTTTATAGGGTGTTTATTCCTATGAATAAATGAATTTCTGAAAACCTATATGTTACATAGAGAAACTGAACAATATCAAGACGACTTTTAAATGCTTTAATAATGAATTAATGTACCTTCTCATAAAACAAATCAAACGGGGTAAGATAAAACATCAGTTGCTCACATGTTCTGCTACGGTTAGAGAGTCAACAACACTAAGAGTTATGCTGACAAAAAAAAAAAGTAAAGGATTTGTCTAAGAAGGTAGTGCTCTTAAGTGCTGTAAAGGAAGCTCGAGATGGCATCAGTAGTAATGTAGTTGTTACAACCCTTAATTATTTTTTTGAAAAGTGTCTAATTTTCAGATACACTTTGTGTATAATTAGAATTGTAATAACCTGTCTTTGCTTGCATAATTTTAAATATCTTAAATTAATTTTATATCTTTTGGATTTTTTAATTTAGCTTTTCTCTTTAAATGTGGTTAACTGTCATCTTCGATCTGCTTCCCCCAAATGAATATGGTTTCTTGTCTTAATTACAAATATTGTAACTGAATTTCTTCATGGGAGAATCCTAAAACTAGCATAGAGAACAAAACAAATAACAATCTGCTCAAACATTTCTTTACATGTGGGAAACTATGTGCAAACATGGATACCTCTGATTACTCACAGCTACATTTTGCTTAATTTGATTAACGTTTCATTCATTTTTTAATGAATTTAATTTAGCAACTTTTGTGAAAAATTCCAATTCTTGTAACTGATAAAATATTGAAAGTGCTGAACTATAGTTCAGTACAACTGCTTATATCTTCTCAATGTAATAAACATCTGCTGTCCTCTGACAATATTGAAGATTCCATATCTCCTTATACACTACTCATTATTTAGTGTTGATTTGAGCCCCTGTTTAATTTAATTACACATTAAATATATTTAGTGTTTATGTGTAAACAATGCCCAGAAAAATGAAGTGAGGACCAACGAGTATGTACTGTCGAAGCAGTGACATATCATGGAAATACTCCTTCATATTAATTTACAAAATTTAAAAAAAGCTTTATTTTTTTGATCACAGCTCATATACATGATGAATGGCAATGTTCCATATTTGACATGCTTCTTAAGTCAGGAGATGGAAAGAGGAAATCTTTAGATTGGAGACATGTTTTGGTAAATTAAAGGTTAACAGAAAGTATTTGGGAGTCCAGAATCAATACACCAAGTCAATGGATAATGATCACTGTAAGGGAGCTCTATTGTGAAGAAATGCAATGGTATCCTTGTTTGTCACAGCTGGAAATATCACTGGAAGTGGGCAAAGAACAGATATATAGGGGAGGATCAAGTGGCAAGGAAATCTCATGAAACAAATCGATGCAAACCCCTAAGTATTTGTTAAGACAAACCATGTACTCCTAAAAACACTTTCACAAGGGAGGTAGACCTTGCAGATTTCTCCAGTCATTTCTTAGGATTGTAAAACAAAAACAACCAACCAAACAAAAAGGTACATTTTGTTTTATTTATGAAGCAATATAATCACTGAATACAACCTCAAAAACATTTAGAATTGGATTTTTATACTGTGTGATCTATCATCACACTAAATTGCACTTAAAGATTTGAAGCTCTTTGCAAAAGTGGTTCAAAAAATCATGTTTAACTTTCCAATATTTAAAATATTTCTGATCAAGTTTCCAATTCTTGTAACTGATAAAAGGGGACCTACTGGTCTATACATGTTCTTCACCATTCTGGAGCCTTGCCTGCCAAACTCTTCAAACTGACAGTGTCTGGAAAAAATAATTGTAAGGATGTGCAAAAGACACTAAATCAGATGTCAATAAAATGTTTGTACAGCTTTTATTCAGCTTTCATGTAATATTTTTAAAAATATAAATAAAAATATACTTGTTAGATTTCTGTCCAAGTCTGAAGCAAGAGAAACTAGCAAAGTCATCGAGTTTTATATTTATGAGGTAGAACAAGTCAAAGCATGGCAGTGGGGCGTATTGTCATTTTGTCATTGCATGTTCACTTGATGTTGCTAGTATGTCTGTAATGCTCTACGGGATTTGACGGATCCATCACATAGCTCAGTGAATGGCTTGCTTGAATTAAGCCTATGGGCAGACTTATTCACATTGATTGGCTATTGGTTTTGTGTTTTATGATTTGATTATTGCATCTTCGATCGGAATAAGAAAAATGTTCCTTTCTTGCATATTAACTTTGTCAGCAATATTTATGAAAGTGTATATGGTAGTATATGAAACAAATCCCCAATAACAGTAAACTAGCCTTGTCTGAAAGGCAAAGTCATTTCACTTGTACTGCTTGCTAACCCAGTTATACTTAATAATGATAATTATGTGTGTTTATATATGTATGATTGTGTATTCATATATATACACACATTCCCCATCCATCACCCACCCACAAACATGCACACACACACACACGCACATGCACACACACATATACATAGGTACAAAGGTATTTTGCTCTGAATGTAATTCCCCTTTTCTAAAACAGTGTCAAATTTAAATCTCACTACAAACAATGGGAAGATTCCCATTGCCTTCTTTATTGTCTGGAGTAGTTCTCTCATCACTGGAAGCTGACCTCTTCCCCCCCCGCCATGTTTTTTTAAAAGCAAATAAGGCATATTCAAAAATATTTTGCACATAACAAAATGTATTTTTTTTTCACTATCAGTTTCTGTTACTTATTCTGTGGTCATACATAGGATTTTGTATGAAATTTGAGACAGGAGATTTTGTCATATGGAAGTTGTGTATCTTCCAGATCTGAAATCTTGCTCCTGGTAAAATCCTGATATTCTAATAGTTTACTTTTTAAACATGCCTCTGTGGAGTATTCATTTTTGTCAAAGTACTACTGTCTACAGAGATATAATTTAATATATTTACCAGTTCTCTTTGGGCAAGTAGTTGAGAGTAATACTTGATATTTTTGGTCAGATTATCCTAAAATATAATAGGTACAGATTTTATTTAATTGGAAACATACTCATAAAAGAATGAAAAAGTAGAATGAAGAACAAAAATACACAAAATATAAAATGTGAGCTTCTGTAGATGGAGGTGATTTTTTTTTTGTATATTGTAGACTTTAAGATCTATTTTATGAATAAACAATGAAAACCACTATAGTTTTATTCAAATTATTTTCTCTTATTGAGGATCTTACTAGTGATATATACTAAAATTAAGGTTTTGAGAGCATGTAAAATATAATAGCATCTTCAGTTAGAATTTAATTTTCCATTAAATAATTTTATAGAAGCATAAATATTTTAAAATGTAGTACTTCATTTAATGATTGTACTTTTTAAGATTTAGGAAAAAGAGCTTCTATACACAGTTTTAGTTTCTGAAGTAATTGGGTTGGAAGAGGAAAAAGAATAGAAAATAGTGATTACTTTTCTACTCCCAGCTGGAACCTTCAAACCTTTTTGAATTCTCCTGTACAAGTTGGATCTTGAGAAATGGAGAAGTCTGGGGGACAAGCTGATACATAAGCAAGGATCATATAGCCCATGTCCTGAGCTACTCAAATTTTGAGAATGAAAAGGATCAGTTAGCATCTTGACCAGGTACATACAAAGGTTATGGTTAGCTTTTGTAACAGCAATAATATAGCATATATTTAACACTTCTTCAAACACTGTGGCGATGTTTGATTGGTCTAGTTTTTTCTGGTTATCCTGTGTGGTAGCTAAAGCTTGTTTATTCCCTAATATTGCAAATAAAAATAAAAACATTCACTTTGCTGTTACAGAGAGGTAATGGATTTGGGCATCTACCTATTGGGCTTGTACATCTTATGTTTGTATCTGATCTGTGGCAAACGAGAGGATCACGGGCATCATGTTAATATTTCATAATCCATATTCATCACTCAGATCACAGTTTGGGGAATGACTGGAGTATATGACTGATGCTATAGCCATAACAGTACCTTTTAGTGAAGGAATTAGAAAGTAAAAGTGCATGATTATGAATAAAGAGAATGTAGTAGAAAAAAAATAATCAAAGGGTTTAAAATATTACGAACAGGGAGTTTCATGTAGAGCAATTTGAAAGGAATTTCCTGAAATAGAAGTGTATTGCATAGAGAACTTTCTAATGATTGAAACATGGTTCATTCTGAAATACTGTAGATATGCTGCTTTTTTGAGGAGACACAGGGAGTCATATTAATGTAGGAAAACATGGCAAACAATTAAATTTCGTAAAAATATAATCTCCTACCAAGTCTAGAAAGCTACTTTATATGCTTTGATGATCTAATACATTCCTCAAATATTTGGTAGAATTAACATGTTTTCAGATACTCTGAAGGATTGATTCACCTGTGTGTAATATCAGTATTCATGTAATATCCATGTAGCTATTAAAACTACTCCACTAGTTCAAATCTGAGGTAATAGAGTAGTGAAAAAGCTTAGAGTTCCTGGCCTGGAATGGTGGTAAACACCAATTATGAAGTCAGAGCTTGTATTCTTCATACCCTACTTCTACTTCTCTCTCTTGTAATTTCCATTTTCCTTCACTGTAATATCAAAGGATATTTTAAGAATCCCCATAGACAAGGAAAGGCTTGGCTATTACTGTAAATTCTGCTTTCCATGCTGGAAGACTAAAGAAAAAATTGAGAGAGAAGGTAGAGGAACACTAAAGGCTAGTTTTCCCATACCTGGCTTTCTGAAGTGCTCCATGTTTAAAGATGCTGAGTACTTTTGCTGCCAGTTTCTTCTTGAACATAGTGGGAGCTGTTAAATGCTTGTCATTTTCAAAAAAAAAAAAAATCAGTGCACCTGACATTTACATATCAACTTCAATATCCTTGCTTTCTTTTTATTTAAGACACCTAGCCTACATGAGGTTATATAGCGTGAGTTTTAACTTGGGAGTTTCTTACTTTAAAATAAAAGTTCATAGTAAATAACTGATTGTATATTCCTTTGATGCATTTTCATGCATGCTTTTCCTCTAAAAAAGAGGAAAAAATCTAATTGGTTAACATTTTTAAAGTAGGAATTCTCTCCTTAATAGTTCATAAGGGCTTCTTTGCTCTTAGAGGATCTTGAAAGAAAGTGTGACTTTAAAATTTTTAAGTCTGTTGTATTCAGCAATCTGGATAAATATGGAATTAGGGAGTTACTAAAACACTGATTCCTAATCCAACAGACCAAAACTGTTACAGTCTATTGGGTCAACGCCTGTGACATGATAGACCATAACAGTTCCTTTGGACATGTCAGTGTCTAATTACACACTCTTTAGTTTTCAGGTCATTGACTTGATAGACCACAAAGGCAGATTAGAACATGCTATAAGTATTGCCAACCTGAGTGCTTCCACTGCGAGTGCTGTAAAAGCAAGAAGGGATTAAGAGCATTGTGAAAGAGTCAGAGAGAAGATGAAGGAATGAAATGTTGTTAATAAAATATGGAATTAATTGGGTATAGTCTGTACGGATTAGCCATGTAAGTTGCAATGTGTTTTAGGCAAGGTGAGGAAGTATTAGAAGAACAAACTTAAAATAACTATCTAGATGTAATTAATCAAGAAGGAGGCAATTTACTCTTGTGTGTTTTTACTGTAGCGTTTCCCATCTCAAAGGAGTCTAAAGGATTTGATTAGGTATTTAAATAGACATTTTTTTTCACATACCTTTGGGCTTGTCAAGTTTCTCATACTCTAGGAACACACCTGTGGCAAAACAGCAGTTGGTAAGAATACTGCACAGCAGGAACGGGAGTAGAAAGTTTACCCGTGTATCCTAAAGAACAACATTTTTGTGAATACTGCTATAGGATGTTTCATATACATGCAGAAAAAAGCAAGGCGTTCATTTAAACCAAACATGTACCAGCCTCTATTTGTGTTCCTTGAATGAATTCTTAGATATTCCTGGCAAGTTTTTCATATATATGGAATTTTAGTTATAAAATGAAAAAATGGTGTTGTCAAGTAATTTGTAAAGTCATTCAAACCTTAAAATAATTTCAAGGAAAAGAATTGTTCTTATTCATAATTGCTAAAGTTTATAATTATATACCTCTGTATATTAGGAGATTTTGTTGTGGGTAAAATGGTGGTTAGTACTAAACCATAATAATTGTTTAATAAAAATCAGAAACAAATATAAAGTATGTTTTAATGAGACATTGTTTTAAAGATGATATGATACACATAAAGAATAAATCCCCCAACAAAATATATATTTATTTTATTATGTATTTTACTGGATAAAATACTGATTCTTTACACAAGGCTGAATTCAAAATGCTCTACTGTTTGCCCAAAAGAGAGTGAAAACTACATCCAAAATATAGTAATAAACAAATTTTTCAAATGTAAATGATTAAACTTCAAAAATAGCCATAATTTAGCAGTTCTGGATCATACTGGCATCAGTTTACATTGCTGACATGGAGCACTTCTGAAGTAAAGTTACTGGATTACTTCTTCAAGGTTTTATTTTAAGTGTGTAGACTGTTAATCACAGTAAAAAGACAAATAATCTTTGAACACTTATGCCACTGAGATCAGTATAAATTCTATTATTGATTTGTGTGGTGCTCAGGATTTCATCTATTGGTTTTAGGTTTCCCTTTAAAATGTTAAGATCCCCTTAAAATAATCTGTGTTCCTCTTGCAGATAAATATGCATATTTTTACTATGTGTATTATATTATTAATAATACATTTATATATAATATATTATGTAATCCTTCATACACAGAAAAATTCCACTGATACAGCAGGTAATATGAATTAGAACTAAGCATATTTGTGTAGCTCTGATTTAAAAAATAAATAAATCAGGAAATAAAATGTGTAGATTTAAAATGTAGGTGAAAGGGCTACAGATTTTTCTACTGGTCTGTCCACGTTTTTGCGATATATTAAAAATATATTATAAAAATGTATTTTTCGCAACAATTATACTAAGTTGCACAACAACTTAGCAAAGTATAGCACCAATTTGCTAGAAATTTTCTTTATACAGTCTTTGAGGGGTAGTGAGGGGAGAGGGGGAGTTCATATACAAGACATTGCCATGGAAGAATTATATCTACACTGTATGCAGGATGGACACCTTGTCATTTCCCTAACGTGCTTTACAGCATTAATATTAGGCTATGCTAAAAGGAGTCTCTCTCTTGTAGCATTTGAATGGGTTAGTTAGTTCAATAGAAGGGCTAAAAAAGATGCCTGCCTATCTGCTGGGGAAAGCCTGACATAAGAATACAAATTATGAGAAAGCATCTTCTGTTGACCATTATTCTCTTTAAGTTTTCTTGGTTTGGGTTTTGTTTTTTTGTTTTTTGTTTTTTTTTTTTTCCTGAGTAAATGGAATAATACAGGCATATCACTGGTCTTGGAAGGCACATTTCCATTAGTGTCTAGAAGAGTTGGGGATTTTTTTCTTTTTTCTTATTTTTTTTTTCTTTTCTTGAAGGTGTGCTTTTCACAATTGCAAAAGTGCTTTTTGGTATTAAAACGACTTATTCCTGTTCAAGAAGTTGTGTGACTGGTGGCAGGGTAAAATTTAATGAGAGAGATTTCTTAACTTTTCTGTCTCCTGCTGTCTTTGGCAGTCTGAATTATGTTAGAGACATCTTGTCATTGGCTAAATCACACTGAAATGTCCCGTACTGAGCACAAAGTAGACACAAATAAAAAGCAATGCAGAGATGACTAACCTGGCAGTCAAATTAACGGCTTGGTTAAGCCAACTGGAAACAGGGATCTGGTGCATTTGGGACACTCTAGGGCACGTGAGACACCCATGCAGGCAGAGGTGACACTGGAGCTTCTGGTGTGGCAGGTGAGTCCAGGCAGATGGACGAGCTGCCTTTGCTTGGGCAATCAAGATGAGCTTTAGTGTTTTCTGTGAGGTAACATTTACAGAAGTAGCTACATTAATTTACTTTGGTATGCAGGGTTTTACTCCCTGTGCTTCCAAGGCCTGCCTCAAAATTTCAGAAAGGAGCATTTAATTAAATGGTCAGGAATGATGGAGGTGGGAGATACATTATCTTTTGACAATGAAAGCAGAATATCTGCATCTTCCTCTTTGTCTTGGCATTATTATTAATAGTTAGGATGAACAAGCAATTCTGGAGGAAAAAAAAAAGAACCTGACATGGAAGAAACTAGTCTAAAAGTAAAATATACTTTCCTAATGCACATCAGGTCAAACAAGTTACTGCTAGTGTTGTTGAAGCTTGATACCACATGAATTACTTTCTATTTGTAGTTTTATTCTTCCTTCATTTAATATATCTTATAGGTCCGGCTGTAAAGTTGTTTAGTTGTCTTTGTGTTGTGATTCAAATGCTATGAGTACGATAATGTGCTTTGATCTTACAGTAATGGGAATATAAAGCATGATAATAGTAAAATCACCCTTCTTATAGTTATTATACTAGTATTAAAAAGTTTAAATTCTTTGATAGCCTTGGTATTTAAATTTAGGAAACCAGAAGGAGGGAGTTGGGGAGGACTTCATAAAATGGTTTTAGAGGGAAACTCTGAAACTTTGCCCGTACTTGAATGTTACAGAAACTATTCAAGCAGCCAGGGTCAGCTGTGTTATAATTCATAGTGCAAAAGTCCTCAGCATTAGAGTTCTAGCAAGAGCAACGAAGCCTTAAAGTTTAGAGCATGAAGAAAAAATAAAGTATCTTTAATAATATAATGGAGAAATGTATAGATATACCACATCTAATGCTTCTGGGAAAAATCGCTGCTACACTATCTAGTTAGCACCAGATCCTTGGAGAATACAATTTGAAATAGCTCCAGTGAAGTCAGTACCAGCTGAGGTTCTGATCCGTGAAGTCTAAATACTGACTGTATTTGTAAATCCCATGGTGATCTCACCAGAAAAAGTCAACTGGTTACATATAGTTTAAATCTTTCCACTGTAGCTTCTGTTCAGTATTGTGTTTGCCTTCATCTTAATTTCCTGTGTACTGGGGCTCTGCTCTGTTTTCAGCAGTTGCTGTATTTTTGGGAGGTGGGCCTGCACCTCTGTGCTCAGCAAATTGTTTCTGTCTAGTTTTGTGAATTTAGTAAGCAAAGTCTAAGAATTCTGGTGTGTGAAACGTAATCACTGTATGCTAGTGGATTATAATTCCCTTCACGTTTCAAATTTCCTAGAGGTAGTGGGATTATTTTTAGGGAAGTCCTGATTTCTTAAAATCCCACTTGACCTCTATTATGGCTTCTATTTTATGGAAGCTCTGTGTTCCTGAAATTAGGTTGGAGTTGTGCTTCATGATGGTTAGATCCCTCAAGTCATAAAAAAGAGCATCTGAGACCCATTCTCTGAATCTCTTCTTATCTTTCACTTCTAGGTTCTGAATTTTCCAACTAATAGTGTAGCCAAATCACGTATGGGTCAGGCAGGATCAGTGGTTAGGTCTGTACCGTACACCCAATTTCTGTTATAAGTTTCTGCTCTTTCTGAGCTCCACTCTGCTTTAAGTTGCCACTGACCTTTAAAGTAAAGTCTATTTAGATGTAGAAAATGGGATAAAAGTTGTATATATTTATGTGTAACTGAATTACCAGAGTTTCAGTATTTAAGAAAACTTTCACTCCATTTTCTCAGTGAGGAGAAACTCCCAGCTTTCCACATGTGAAGAAGCCTAAAGTTCAGTATTGTATCAAAGATGGTATAAACCAGAATTTCCCCTTCTGTTCTGGTATCTATTTGACATTCCAGTGGCTGACATCATTGGTGTTAGTGTTTATGAGGATGGGAAACATCAAAGGAATTTTGGAAGTTTGAAGGAAAGTAATAAATGTTCCTTAAACAGAAATGCTGTTTATACTCAATTTTTCCTCACGGAGCATGTAAAATACATGTATGCTAAAAGCTAATCAACCTCATTGGAATATCAGGTATCTCAAACATGAAACTAACTCTCAGAATACGTAGATTAAAACCAATTGAAAAAGAGAGTCAAGACTATTTAAACATGCTTACAGAAAATATTTCTGTACAAATAAAAGCTAAAAATACTGTGTAGTAATTATAAATTGTTGACATGTTTCTACTAAATTTCATATGTATAGCCTTACCTAAGCTTAAATTCAGTGTTGATATCCATGTAGCTTCTGTATGAGGTCAGTACCCTTTAGAATGAAAGCTATGGAAGTTTTTCTGTGCTACTTCAGCACAGTTAAGGTGATTTGTGAGAGACAAGGCTGTAAAAGACAGCTCTTCTTGAAAAATGGGTAGATGCAACATTCTGGTAAGGGAAAGCACTGACAAAATATATTTATGAGATATCTTAGGCCTCTTAATTAACTTGTGGTAGTATAAACATGCTGAAAAAATTAGGCCACGGTATTTAAAAAAAAAAAAAAATTAAAATTGAACAGTCCAGAAGGCCTAATTTCTGTGAGTACATAACATCTAGAGAAGTCATTTGTTATTAGTAATATTTTTCACTAAATAGTGTATATAATGAAAAACCTTAGTCAAGCTTTACTTAAATTCCTGTTCTTCACTTTCTTAAGTGTTTTGGTTTAATACTCTCTTATCTGAGCCTTTCAGTTTGGTGCCTTGCTTCAGTTTAGAACAGAGTACTTTTAGTCAGGTGATAAAGTTGAACCTGAAAATATTTTGTTATGCTCTTTGAAGTCTGATGCTGCAGAGTATGGTTTTGATTCTGACAGCTGGAGTTTTCCTGCCCGCCTCCTGCCATCACAAAGACTTTCAAACAGTATTTGGTTTTATAGTGCAAGCCCTGTATCTGTCTAAATACAAACTATTATTTTAATAATGACCGAGAGTCATTCCTGAGGGCATAAGCCCTAATGTTGCTAATCAAGGATCTTGTAATAAAAGGTCCCCTATAATAAAAAGTGCAATACAGAAAGATACATGTAGAAAATCATGCTGCTTTTTTTTTTTTTCCAAGCTACCCTGGGTAAAAGATGCTAAGATGGAAATGCCAACAGAGGGTAGTGAAAGACTCCTCTCCTAAAGCTATTCTCCATTCTACCACAGATCATATCTTTCTAGGACAGTTTAGCAAGAAGTAAAAACTCACATGGGGGGTTTCTTCACAGAAGTAGTTCTGTATATTAAACAGCCATAGTAAAGATAAGGCTTGGACTCTAGTGATTAAAGATTTAAAAAAAAATCCAGTTTTATGCTACAGTGTGGCCTGTTTTCACTGAACTAACAACATCAAGGAGAGGGAAAGCAAGCACCTAATATATTGGATGTGCAAAAGACCTGCTGGGTAGAAATAGCAGGTGCTAAAACTGGTAGGGAGGTTCATGTCAGATCTGGGGCCTTCAAGGAGTCTGCCAAAGTGTCTATGGGGAATGGAGCAGAGGAAATTAGAACATATTTGAACCTTTTGAAAACTGGGGTAATGCAGGTTCAATGACTACCCCAAGTAAGAAAGAGCATCTAAATCACTTAATATTACTCTTGTTCTCCTCTCCTGTTTCTCTCTGAATTCAGGAAATACATCAAATGTTTAAACATTATTTTTTTTCCAGCTCCAAAAATAGCTTTATTACCATACTGGTAAAAATTTGTGGTAGTTTTCAATTTACTAGAAGAAATAAGAAATTGATATATAGGCTTGTGAGAAGTAATAGTATGCAGAAGTGTTTGCCCTTGGGAAATAGCTGCTCGGATGGAACACAGCCATTCTGAGTCCCAGAAGTACATTTTCATGACCCTCACTGTCTGGGTTTCCATCAGAGAGCTCAAGCTGCCAAAGGGTGCCACTCCAGCTCTTAAAAGGATTGCACTTAGCCCAGGGTGTGAATATCTGGCAAGTTGAATATCTCCAACTGTACATTCCAATCAATGTATTTGTCATGTTACACTTCCGATTTGTTTTTCTGCTTATCTCCCTTACAACCAGTCACAACTTTAAAAATTTTATTTAAAAAAAAAATGTTCTCTGGATTTTAAATATGTGTTCTTTTACATGTGAAGTATAAAACAATGAGCAGTAAAAATTTTGTTCTATACTTTCACTGTTAATACACAAATTAAATTATGGAAGCAATTCTGTATCTTAATAATTGAGCAGGGCTTATTGTATAATGAAGTTGGGTCTACTTACATTTCTCGTACCTTTTTGAATCAATAAAAAATGTAGCAGTGATGAGGAACATTAAAACAATCTAAAATGCATCACGAATTTTAACCATACCTTACCTGTGAGGTTTTTAAGCCTTGTATGCTCAATACAGTTAGTGCATAAAATTGGTCCTTAAAGGGAACAACCCTACATTTGCAAGGACTGAGTTAGGTTAGCTGCCCTTTTCCAGGTCTGCTTTTCATGCAGTTTAAGACAGAATATGATGCACCACAGTGTCAGCTTAACTCAGAAGGACTCCTTTTGCAAACTATGGGGTTGTCCCCACTAAGGAATAATACTTTCTTTGGACATCAGATAGCGAGGCCTCTGATTATCAGTTCTCCCTCTAGGTCTGTGTAAACAATAGTAGAGGATTTAACTAAATAAAGAACTGCCAGTATAAAAACATTAAAGCCATCAAAGAACTAAACAATTTCTTGTAATTCTTACAAATAACACCAAATTAATTATAAAAAAATGAACTGGCTTATTGTACTCCAGCGCCTAGTTGTACTTTTCATTCTCACAGTTGCTATGCTGACCAGTACGTAACTTTCTTCTTACTTTTAAAATTGATTTATGGAGTTGTGAAATGAATTTTGCAAAAGCAACACATAGGGAAAATAGTATCATCCTATGTAAACTGAAGCAGTAGAACAAGGAATGTTTATGGTAGATGTTTTTTAGATAGGTATCACTTTGGCTTAAATTTTTTAAAATTAATTTACTACCAGTAATCTAGTAAATTAGTAAACAGTTGGTAATAAAAAGTAAGATTTCAGAACAGTTTCAGTAACATCTGTTGTTCCAAAAGACAAATAGCAGTTAGTGTTCTGGGGTGTTTCTGTAAGTAACTAAACCAGCATATTATTCTTACAGATAATTCTGTACTTTGACATGTTAAGATAGAGTATCTGTGGCTCAGTGTTCCATGACAACAAATGTTCTGAATAGAGATAAAGAAAAGGTGTTTCTCAGCTAGCCACTTCAGAGACAGTTTTTAAGGAAAAGTGATCCTTTCACTTAGATGAGAGGGCAGTTTAATAACTTCATAGAAATGAATCAAAAGGATTTTCTGTAGAACAGTAGCTGGTAAGTCTGCATTGCTACTGGCTAAATCCCTTTTAGGCAAACATCTAGCTGTTTCTTTCTACATAATTATCACAGGTGATAATAAAAGACGTGATAGCAGTAAATACAGTGCCAAATTATACTACCTTTGAAATACAGAGTAGCTCTGTATTTATAATGTTAAATTTATCCCCCTTCATTTTTTTAGATTCATCTCTTTAGCATTACATGCAAGGTGGATCTTATTAGCACGTGAAATTGCTGCAGATGACAAAATAAAGAGCAAACTACCAATCTGTACATCCAGTTGAAAATGAAAAAATATACAGTTTGATCACTAAGTTCATTCATTCATTCTAAAAGGCAGTTGTTAATATCTCTAAGATAGGGCACAGGCAATGATCAGATACTACTTTTGATCTTAATCAGTCCCACCCCTGTAGTATGGATTACGGATTCCTTGGTTTGTTTGGGTTTTTTTTTCCCAAACTCTGAACTTCTAAGTAGTAAGGTTCACAGATTTCTAAACAAGAATTACAAATCTCTCTTAATACGTTGGAGGTGAAGTAATAGAAATAGATTTTGTTCTCTTAGGGCTTAACTCTTCAAGATTCTGTTACCCCTACGAGATGTTTGCTCCTGAACTGACGAGTTTTCAATAGGCTCTTCAGAGTACTTAATGCTTGACAGAGCTTTCGTCATCTTGCAGAGCTAAGTTTTCCAGGTAGTCCTTAGTACAAGCTAGAACTAGTTCCTTCTAGCTCCTATTTGGTAGACTCTTGCATTAAAGCTGTGTAAAACATAAAGACCTCAGTTTTTCACCATGCCTAGCAGTGCAGGCTGGAGGAGCTACATGCCATTTGGAGGAAAACAGCACCCAAGTGTTAAAACTTCACCTAGGTTCTTTATTGATCCTGCACAACACAAAAATAATTCAAGGAAGCTGTGTATATGCATATAAAGGAATCATTTGATGTTAATCCTTAAACGTGCTTTCCACTAACCCAAATCCTGTTTGGTTTGACTTCGGAAAGGACAAATCAGGATTTGTGCCATAATGAAGTTTTCTGCATTTTGAAATATTAGTGTATTTAGCATTTCTCTTTTTATGTTACCTGATTTTAAAAAGAATTTTGCAAGAGAATGTTTATATTAAATTACTCATATCTCTAGTTTATTCTTCTAAGATTCTGCAAAAGACTTTTGTATGTATTTGGATGATAGTATATGAGAATATACTATGTCATTTTTTTAATAAATAGCAGAAAATTCATTTTCTGATTGCAATCACATTAGACATAAAAAGCAAAATATTTTATTTTCAATATCCTCCTTTCAGATGCACGAAGTTAATTGCAATTTTTTTCAAAAAACGCTTTTTGCATATTTTGCAGTAGTGCCCTTTAATATCTATATCAATATAAATATTGTTTTATTTTTATTAGACTTCATAAATATATTGACATATCTGTAACACTAAACATGAAGCTTCCAATGCAAGAGTTTGTACATAGTCCATATCCAAATGTCACCATTATTTCATTTAAAAGATCCCAGCATGTCTACCTCATGATCCTTATAAACTCTATAGTACTGAAATACGTCAATACTTTTTCTTGCTACATTCATTAAAATTAAGCACCCTTACCCTACCCCATCTGTAAACATCAAGTCAATTGGCAGCTAGCACATTTCCCAGTCAGCAAGCAGTATTGTGAATTTTATCTTCTCTTGCAGAAATCAATTCGTCTTCGTTGCAGCAGATGAAATTTCTTGTAACACCTCTGCAGGTAACAATCATTGATACTTCTTGATGCATCCATCCAGGTCTCAATATCCTTTTTCACATGCTGCATTTAATCGTAAGAGAAAGCATAGGAAAGTCCATATCGTAAATCTTTGGAATAGTTTAATTAATTTATAGCTTCAGCCTATAGGTTCTGCAATATAAAAGACATTAGGTTATTTTGCTGACTTTGGTGTTTTATTTCCAGTTTAAATATCATATGGCCTAGTAAGTGAGGATATGTTAAACCTTCTAATAAGAACTTACTGTGCAGTACAATCAAGACTGTGACTTTCAAAAAGCCAGAACAGAACTAGTGAAAAAAGTAGAGGCTTAGATGTATGTAGGACATTGTAAGTGCTATAGCTGTAACAATTTTCTTTTCAACTCTTTGGGGGCAAATATTGCCCACAAGGGTACTGCAGACCCTAAAGCACTCACAAAGTCTATCCTATGGATGAGATAGTGGGAGAGAGGGTCTGTGTCTTCAGAGGATCGCTCTCTAGTAAGTAAAAAGTCTTAGCTGCTTTGCTAATGTACTAGCATGTAAGCCGTGGGTACAGAAGATTGAACAATGTTTTTAAAAGGTGATGGTAATTTATAATTATATTGAATGTCAAGGGATTTTTCTCTCTTTTAAGCAATAGAGTTTGAACAATCTTAGTCTTAATTCAGGTAAGGATGGTATTATGTAACTACAAAAGAAATCAAAAGCCAAAATAAATAGTAACAGTGCCAGGACATATTCTGCCAATAATGTTATGCAAAAAATCTAATGAGTTCATAGAAGCTGCTTATATTGAAGGATGAAAGGTTATATAGTGTGACACAAAATGTTGGTATTAAGAAGTGTTTATTTATAGTTTTACATTAGCAGAAATAAATAAAAGGTAAAGAGTTTTCTGTTTATGCTATAGTGACCTACATAGAAAAAAAGAAAGAACATTTATTTATGAAAAAGAAGATCATAGCTAAAGCCAAAATATGCTAAAATTGTAATAATCTGTATAGCATTTTTGGTGGTAATCTGAAAAGTTCTTCTGTAATAAAGCCTGATTTAATGTAGATTTTTCAAAGTCCTAACTCATTAAGAGAATACATTTTGAGAAGTCAACATTTGACGCTTTCTTGATCTTACTAGACTTGGATTTTGGCTTTCATTATTTCACTTGTGCTTCCTGCTCAGCTCTGGATTAGAGTGAGCTGTAGTAGGGAGTCTACTAATTTATAAATCTAGGCCTGGCTAAGGAAGAATAAATAGAGTTATTTTAGCAATTTTTTAAACTTGGAATTCGTGAGATAGACGTGGGGTCTTTAATATTTTTCTTGTCCTGAAAACAATTTCCTGTTTTGCAGACTGAACCCTTCTAAGCAATAATTATTTCTCTAATAAAGACATTTTTTTCCCCTCAATTCAGGCACAATTTAAGTGTCCAAGACTATATTATACATATTCTGTATATCACTACTTTGGAATTCCAGTCAAAAATACAGTGCTCTTATTTATGAGTAAATTTTAGTGAACTTTACACAGAAGGAAATGGATCTCTGTGTATATTTATTAAAACTTTTCAGTTTACCAGTTGACTACCTCTGTTGAATTGACTCAACAATAAGGTATTTTTGTCAGGTATGTTTTTAACCGTATGATAAACAAATCCATCATAGGTGACTGTAGGTGCCTTTTTTGTAATATGATCTGAAGGCGGAAGCTAAGGAAAGCCTGTATCTTCTGTTTCTTGTATACTTAAGTTTTAGTCATAGAATTTAAAGGACTTTTAGCTTTATAAAAAAATAATTCTCTGGCCAATATTCCTGTGGTACAAGTTGCCAAAGTTGCATTTTGTCTTTCAAATCTGTAAGTTGGCTTTCAACTAATTTATTATCTGGTGTTTTATGTTTTTATACATGGAGCATATATAGAGATACATAAACTTTTAGAACCAAAGCTAACCTTCCTGTGGTTTTTTCAGATGCATGCAAAACACCTACAGTACAATTTTATAGTGCTTTTTTTAGTGCTCCTAAACTCAATTACAGTAATTCAACTGTTTATAAAATTGTTATAAAGTGAAGATACTGATAATATGCTCAATGTTTGAAATGTGAGTATATGTATGTTTTTACTGTTTCCTTGTAAAGAATGTATGTGTTTGTAGATTTCAAATAATAATATGACAGTAAACTTCTGGTTGGAACTTTATCATCAAATGGAAATGGGAGGTCTTGGGTGATTCTGCTGGTAATACTCGCTCTTCTCTTCCTGATACTTTATCATTCCTGCCAGAGGATACTCTAGCGCTCAGCCACGTGACATCTTTTCTGATTTGGGAATAAAGTAACCTTGAATAAATAAATGTGTTAATGAATGGATTGTGTGTCCATATACACATTTCTACTTATGTATGTGTATCTGTTCTTGCATGCACATTATATAAAGAAAACATATTCATGTATCTGACAGAGGGATCCTTCCATGGGAAATTTAAAAATATTTCACTCTTGATTGCATCCAGTGCATTCTGAGGCTAAAAATAATTACTCTTCAGAAGAGAAGTTCTGTGCTTCTGGGATAGATCTCCTCTGGCAGGCATGATTAAAGAGTTTGCAAACAGACCTGAGCTACATCAGAGGTAGGGAAACTATTGGAAACCTCCTATCAGTTTGATAACAGAATTTTAACAAGAATCTCTGAAGACCTTCCTCTAGCAAATCTCTGACAGTAGTTACACTAGGGAAGAATTAATCCTGAGGTTCCTGGTTGATGGGGGCAATGGGCATCTTGCCCTATCAGGGTCTTAATAAATCAGAATGAGACCCAGAATAAACCCATGGTTTATTTTCATCTTGGTTGTAGAACATTGTTCATTTTGAATCTTTAGCATTTTTAGTGAGTTTTTCAAATCAATGCTCAATATATTTTTTTCTCCTAGGTTTTGTAACATCAAAATTTGTAGTTTGTAAAGAAAAAAATATTTTGTAGTGTCTTCTCCAAGCGCATTCTAGGAGGTACCTGCATATTACATTTTCTTATTTTTGTGTAAATATGGGACAGGATCATTGTTCTATATTTATATCACTCTTTTTTTTCTTCCTCCAATTTTTATCTGTTATTCAACTTCCATCTACAAACAAAAAAATCCAGTGCGGATGCATGCTTGGTATTATTTTTCTCCCAAGTGTATATGCAGTTTATGATTTTGAAATAACAGAGAGAGAGGCAAGTGTATATATAAACCTGAATTTGTAATGAAGTATGGTGAAAGTGGATATAACATCTGTCCAGTCGTGACTGTATTTATTTACATATTTGAGCAGAATCATTCCCAGGAGGCAGGATATTGTGTGTGTGTGCAAAAGAAAGGCATTATAAAGCTTTAGAAGTTGACAGTCTTAGATTAAGTTATTGACCTCCATTTGGAGAAAGATACAGTCTCCAAAACAGATTAAACATTCTGAAAGGTTTTATTTTATAACTCTAGGAAAAATGTTTCATAAAGGCAGGCAGCTTAAAGAAGCAAACACTGAAGTTTGTACTATTGAAATAGTTTGAACAGAATACTGGCAATTTTTAACAAATGCAATTGCTCAAATCATTGCAATTTTCCTGTATACTGTCATTAACCTGTCAACACTAACACTATCACAAATTTATTTAGTTCATGAAACAATAGCAAATATGGAGATACTTATTTAAAAGCAAATTAATATTTGGCAAAGTGCTTGGAATGGTTAAGGTGCCTGTTGTGGCGTAGCTCTGCTACAGGAATAATAGTAGCTGGTCAAAATTTTGCTATACATGCTTGCATACATCTAATTGACTTATTCACGTGTCTGGGAGAAGATATTGATCAGATTATACCCTTTCAAAGGAATTTCTGAGAAGTACATATAATCCAAACTGCTTTGGAAGAATGCAGTTTCAGAGATATTTCTTTTAGCCTTTTTGAATTACTGTGTGAAGACATGTTCAGTTGTGAGAGGTTCTTCCCTTTTAGTATTGCTGCCTATGGGTTTGACTTCGTTTCATGAAGCAATTTGACTGGGAAAATAACCATTTTCTATGAGATGCTTTTATTATTATGTTATGCTTTTCCACTAATCAGATAAAAAATGAAGATGAAGTAGCATCTGTAAGGTCTTTGTGCTAGTATTTATTTAAGGCTGTACTGCTTTTCCTTGTGAAAAATAGCAGATACTGAAACTTTTGCTCTGGAAAGACTAGGAAATGTTGTACTAATGCACAGTATTAAACAACTTCTATAAATTCAAGTGTCCTTTATGTCGGCAGTTTAAACTTGCGTTTACTGCTGCTGTAAATAGTTGCTTATATGGAATTCCATTTGTTATGGCTTTTACTGCTCTTGGTAGTTGTGTGGTAAAGATGTTCAGCTATTGGATCAGTTGATAAAAATCAGTAAACACTTTGGTTATCCTCTGTTCTTCTTTCATGGAGTTTGATGAATTCCTTTTTCTCACCCAGTGAGAACACTGGCAGCCCTTTTTGGCATCTTTGTCATTATCTCTTTGACAGCTTGCCTTCCCGGTGCGTACAGTTCTAGGTCAGTTCGCATGGCTAGTCAAATGTGACAACGTGACGAGATTAAGTAAAGCTGAGGTTCTGTGATTTGTAAATGGAGGATTTGCAATGTGAAGCTCCTTTGATAACAGAAATAGTGAATAATCTGTGTTTGCCCTCAACAAGTGCGTATAAGCATGTGTGCATCTTCTGTACTGTTTGTTTTTAATGAAGCAACCAGAATTTTTTTCTCTGATAGACTGAAAATAGTACACATGAAAGGTGGTTTGTGGTTATATACAAGCACATTAAATAAACAAGGACTCAGTTCTAATATATGGAGATTATCATATTACATTTAAAATATTAAACAAAAATTAATATGATTGCATACTACAGAACTTTACACTCAAGCACAAAAGACTGCTTTAAAATGTAATAAACAAACTAACCAGTTTATTTATTATTGAACTAGATAAGAATGTATTCAAGGTTTATTGCCCCAAAATATAACAGCAATAGTAATAGGAACATGCTTTACAGATCAAAGAAATACTGGTTTTCATTGTAATACAGCTGATGTTAGGTGTCACCAGATGGCAAGCCTCAGTTTCCCCAGTGGCTTTTTTTAATAAAGTTTATATAAAGTCTAACTTTCTTGGATAGAGATTGTACAGAAAGGTGTTGTTGGCAGCATATAGTTATGTTAGATTTTTAACTAGGCATCAAGTGAAATGCCCACACTTCTGTAAATCCAGACAGTGAGACTGAAACATGAGAGAAAGTTTTTAAGCTGAGATCTGTCCCTGGGATTGTTCCATAGCAGTTATTCATCTTCAGCTCAGGAGGGAAGTCAGTTGTGTTGCTGCTTGTTGTACTTCTATATTTCTGCAAATTAACCAATATCAATCATAGTTATTTAAATGTTTAACAAGGTGGCAGCTCAAATTTGGATGGCTGTAAACATCTAAAAAACTTCAAAAGAAGCTACAGGTTGGCATACAGCAAATAAAAATTAAAATCAGGTCTGAATATCAATGACCAAAATATCTGCAAAACTTGCCTATCAATTAGTGAGAAAGTTTAACTGGCCGAAGTCAGATGTAAACAGTCAAGAATTTGAAATTCGTCTCTGCATATAGAAAATTCTGAATAGGCTGCTTAACTTTCGTCTTCCTCCAACCTGCAAGAAAAAATAAAGACTGTTTTTAATATTTCATCAATGATGTATTTATGAAGATCCTTTCATGAAAATCTTTTATTATCACCCTATCCATATGGTAGGCTGCAGTCAAGATTCTTCATGTCTGTGAAAACCTAGGAATATTAATACTATACTAATAGGAAATCCCTCGTGGTTTTCAAGGTATACAGGAGTTCAGCACTGCAGTATATCTTGGAGTTTCACTGTTTCATTGTGCTGCGTGTCTCTACTGCATCTTCCCAATTCTTTCTCTGCTCCACATCACAAATCTGTAAAGCATTATCAGTCGTTGAAGAGGAAAATGATACGCAACAAAATATTTTATGGTCCTCCCTTGTAGAATGATCTTAGTGTTTGATATTGTGCATTTAAAACTTTGCATAGAGGATTTTAACATTCTTAACCTTTACAATCAAGGAAAATGACTAGAAAGTGCTTTTATCAGCAGATTTCAATAATTTTCATTGGTCTTAAGTAAAAACTTAGGACAGGCATCTTTCCTCATTGCCTTCTGAGATATATGGAGAGACTTGTGCTCATTCAGTTGACTGTAACGCCTGAAGTTGCTTGATATTAATATCACCAAATTAAATAAATTGGTTGGTTGCACATGGTTTGAGCACCATAAGCAGGTACCATCCTACTGTTGTGAAGAATTTTAAGCTAAAGGACTACCACTGCTGCACAGTGTTGACCCACTGAGGTTAAAATACTGCTCAGCAATGTGGTGTGTAACTGGTGCACGTACGAAGGAGCTCTGCTGCTCATGTCATCTGTCTCGGTATCATCGTAGTTATGTGACCAAGACAAAGAGCAAGACGTTACTTACTGGAATCATTTATCAGAATAAGGCCAGGTAACCCTTGCTTTCCTTGTATTCCTTCCGATTCCTTACTGAAATCTTCACATCTTTGTCTAAAATTTTATTGCATTAATATCTGACAGAGGAGAGATGTGGATTGCCCTTTCCGTGCCACCTGCCAACAGCAAGAGGCACATCCCGCAATAGCACCCATCTCCTGGGTGAACAAACCGCTCTGCACCCTCCTCTACCTTCTCATACTTAGCCAAGTCTCACTCGTTCAGTTGCCTTTTTGTGAAACTTAGCAATAATTGTCAGTACAAGAATTTCAGTAATTTAAGGTTATTCTGGTTGAAGATTCAACACATATAGGTCTGAAGAAGCAGCACTTTTGTTAATTGATTGTTCAATTATAATCAAAGCCAGTAAAGAATGGATAATATTGTGGAAAAGTTAGATTAGAAGTAGGAGCTTTCCAGTGATGCACATACTTTGCTTGTGATAAGGCGAGTAATGGGGGATTAGATCAGAGTTAAATTTAGCTGAGATAGTGCCAGATTTTTAACTTCTCCTTTTATAGTTCTTAAACAGATCTATCATTTTCTATAGTTCTTCTAGCAATATGTACACTTTAAAAAATGGGGGGAAATGATACTGATCAGAAAAATGCATGCATCAAATTCCTAAAAAATAAAATTTTCTTTAAAAATCTCCTTCTATAGTTCTCAAATCACTTGAGGAAAATATGTTAACTTGGTTCATATTCTATACTGTGAATTTTTCCTCATTAATGTTGTTATTAAACCCTATAGTATGTATATTGTTAAGGAGCTTCCAAATGTCTCCAGTATCACAGCTCCACTGTCTGTCCTAGATGTGTATGGAAACACAGCCATAGTACCAAAGAACTTAAAAACCTAAAACGGTAATTACAATTAGAGGCACATACTTTCCCTAATTTTAGAGACTTCAGCAGTACCTACTACTGATGATTTAAAGAGAGATATTCAATTTCAAAGGCTCTACTAAAATAAATCTCACAACCAATTACCATTTTTGATTCTCTTTTTTTGATTTGTGCAGTGGACAACAAATTTTCCTTTTATGTAGTATTTTAGCGATTTTAAACCCTCTACTGAAAATGATTGAAGAAAATGAGACATAGCATGAGTAAAGAAGAACATACCATACACTGAGCTTTTGGTGAATAGTTTACAGCTGCATTTACAGATGTTAGCATGGCTACACTGATTTCTTTTTTCTTCAGTTATTTCCCAGTAAGATGTTAGTCCAGCTACTTAAGAGCCAGTGCCAGTATGGTAACAAAATGCTAGCAAACATTTGTTTTTTTCCCTGTTATGTCCTGAATACTTGTTCCAGGTATCTGGAAGATAGTGGAACTTACCTGTTCTGATTAGTGGTGCATCAATATTGTTTATCAGAGGTTTTCTTAGACAAGAATTTGTGAGTGCACATACTGATTTTGATACATTGATTTAACATTCTATAAAATACACAGATAATAGCATTGACTATTAATTTATTGAAAATACTTTGCCATTTGCATGTCCTAAATTTTAGTAAATTGTTTACCTAGAATGATTATTTCCAGTGTAAATTAACACAAAGCATTTAAATGCCACAAATTTTAATGAGAAATAAGCATTCTGGCATAATAGTGAATAAATGAACCAATGACTATGTGACTGAACTAGCTTACTGATTTTCAGTGTGACAATATAGTTTAAATCCTTCTTGCTATTTTCAGCAAGGAAATCAGAATCTATTCTGCTAACCTCCTGAGCTTCTAAATTTGGTGTCATGCAAGGGCGTGTTTAAAAATTAGCATTTAAAAAGAAACCCACTTGCTTTAAGTTTAAGCTGACACTGTTCCTTTCCTCTGTGGAAATGAAATTTATTAATCATAATAAAACCATCATATTCTGAAGGCAGAGGTCACCCTGAGGAGAAAAAAAGTCTGTTCATCACAGAGGAATTTCAATGCATTTTTTTTCCCAGACAATATCTGAGCATGTATTCTCTCCCCTTTGGAACTATGTTCTTCCGTGTTTGTGCTTATGTATGTCAAGTGTATTTAGGAGGGTGCCAGAATGAGAATTTTGCAATTAATTTTGTATACTTTGTTTTCTTTTACAGAAGATTTGGAAGAATGCTTTTTGCATTTTATGTTTACATTCCACACATTTTTTCAAGTGGAATTTTAATATCCTGTAAAAGAAAAGGAAGAAGAGTTTCTTATTTTAACAAGAATATAAACATTGCTAATTCTGAAATATCATTTTTATGTTAATACAGTATAAACTTCAGCATTATCATAATATAAATGTAAAACATTCTTTTTAAGGAGCAAAGATTAACTTAGGTCACAGTTTTCACATTAGGATTACTTCACAACTCTTTAGTTTTAAGGAAGAAACATGGTTTACACAGTAGGTTGAAAAAAATAATGTAAAGCACTAACAATAAGTTATTACTACTTCGGCAAAAGACTAATAAAAATGTACTCAGAAGTAAATACTGGCTTGAAAGAGTCATTTTTTCTTTCTTTTGAAATTGCTTAATGTGTTTGTTTATCCACATTTTCCCCTTAGTTGTCCAGATTTCTGTAAAAAAATGATGTAATACTGTTAGCAATATGCTAGTTACTTCAGTAGTTGGGTTAAATATACTAATAATTTAATAAAGTCTAAGCACTATATATTCAGGCTTGTTCCTTCCTTACAACTGGCCCTTGCATTTAGGCCTCTTAATCCCCTGCCACGGGTGACCCGTTAGACTTTCAGTTTTGTGGGGCACTGTGACATAGTCAAGGATCGTGCAGGAATGGGATGCGGTGTGGAGTCAAAACGCAGGAAATGGATCAGAGCAGTGGGGAAAGAAAAGCTCACAAAGTCCCAGTGTAGTTAATAGTTTACACTAGACCAAAACTAATGTAATTCTTACACATCTAAATTCCCAGTCTTTGCTCAGTACTGCAGTAATACCAGTTGATTAAAAAAAAAAAAAATCGAAAATACACCGATTCCCATTACTTTAAAAATAATAGACATGACACTAAAGCGGGTATAATAATACTACGTGCAATTCGTCCTCCATGTTACTAGGGATATGAGGGAAATTTATAGTGCTGGAAACAAGTCTAGCTTTAAATTAATCCTTTTCCATTTCTAAATGTTTTCTTACTGTTTGAATGAGATTTGGCTTGAGAGAATTAAAATTATAATGATGTTTAAAATGGATTCTCAGACTTTAAAAATGGGTATACAGAGGAAAATCAGGTGTTGTCTTCACTTCACTGTAGATGAACAAAACATTTGGGATTCTGTTCTGGCTACTGTCAAAGCTAAGTATTTTATATCTCTAAGTATTATGTTTGCATCCCAATGTGGAGGTTTACCAAGGCTGAGGTTTATGGAATTTCTTCCAACCAAAGAGGCTCCAGAGTAGGGGGTCAGTGTCAAACCTGCTCAAAGAATTCTTATGCCCCCTTTCCAATTCAAAGAATCACAAAAGTGTCATTTACCCAACTTAGCTGATGTGAGCTATTTTTCCATCCATTTTTTTTCAGTGGGAACTGCCTGGTTTCTTTGTCATTAACTGCCTTGGATAATTTCCAAAGATAGGTATTCATGGATACCAAGTATTTAAATGGAATTGATATATAAGTTTAATCCTTCACTCATCAATATATTGGATGCAAAAGAGGAACTAATATATTTTACAGAGTCTTTTACATGTATTTTCCTGAGTTTAAGACCCTGTCGTAAAGAAGTTGATAGCACAACACGCTGTTTCCCCTGGATATTCATGTATATCTTTGATAGCTACGAGGACTCCTCTGCCCAAATCTAAAGTAAACATAGCTGTGGGGTAAGATATAGAGCCCACATTCATGAACTTGTGCTACTTTCATAGCTTTAATAGATTAACTCCTTTTTAATGTATTATCTCTTAATAGAAAGTTGAATTTATTAAGTAAACAAGACAC